>NC_091750.1:30289700-30502200 GCF_043380555.1 Nothobranchius furzeri | reverse complement strand
CTTCTAGGATCAACTGCCTTACCTGGCAGAGGCTGTTATCTGAGTAAATGCCCTCGAGCATCTGATTAAGCTTGTCAATGCTGGCCTTCAGCTCTGCACACAACCAGAGAAACAAAACAAACTCAGCTGCAGATAAAACACCAACATTCTGCAAGGTAAACACAGAATAGGTCCAAAGTAAAGCACACATACGACAGTTTACATTAAAACATACAAACTTAATGAGGAGATTTTGTCTTCACACCGTTTATGTCGTGCTCTACTTCACTCCTCCAGCGCTGAAGGCAGGTCTTAACAAAGTGCAACTCTTCTTCTGTGATGCTGTGAGGCGCTGGGTGTGGAGGACACTCAGAGGGGGGTTTGCACTGAGTGAATGGCTTGTAAATGGGTGTCCTCTGGCAGACGGACACAAAGCCTTCAGAAGAATCCATTTCATCAGGTTCACTGGTGAGAATTTATAAACAGAACAAACGGTAAATGGCCTGTATTTGATATAGCGCCTTCTAGAGTCCTGGAACCCCCCAAGGCGCTTTACAACACAATCAGTCATTCACCCATTCACACACACATTCACACACTGGTGGGGATGAGCTACACTGTAGCCACAGCTGCCCTGGGGCGCACTGACAGAGGCGAGGCTGCCGAGCACTGGCGCCACCGGTCCCTCCGACCACCACCAGCAGGCAAGGTGGGTTAAGTGTCTTGCCCAAGGGCACAACGGCAAAGGTACAAAGGATGCTCTGTTACAGTAAAATATACACACTTAAATATGAATAGTGATTGTAAAACAAGCTAGAGGTGCACGTTCACAAACACGAGGCGTTGTTTCTAGCTGTAATCATGAAGTAGGGAGAGGGGCTCCATGGTGCAATACACTTCTTCAGCTTCTAGATGGTGCCATCTGAGGAAAAAACACCAGATTTCTGTTTTAACCTGGTATGTAAATTTGTTTTGGCCGGCAGACCTGCTATCTTTGGAGAGGTCCTCGCTGACTGGGTAGCTGGCAGGACTTGGTGAAGATGTGGAACGCCTCAGATCTTCAGCTGGGGAAACGCTGGTGGGTTTGGTGGAAGCAAACTCCAGGACAAACTGAAGCATGTCAGCCAGAGGATACTTCAAAGGCCCAGAGCCGTAGTTTTTATAACTTTAGAAAATAAAAAATTAAATCAGATCATCAAGCTCCGGCCTCCTTATTCTGACTCTCCTGAATCATGATTTAGGACAACTTTAGCTTTAATGAAATGACTCACCACTCGAGTTTCTGTTGAAGGGCTGCAAGCTGCTCCTTCAGCTTTTTCACTTCCCCTCTCCTCTCGTTGGTCCGCTCGATGTTTTTATGAAGATATCTGCCAAAAAATCCCAAGCTCTCATTTATATTCCTCAGTTAGCTTGTGTAGCTAATGCAAGCTAATTTCTTTTAGTTGGCACTAGAGATCGGTCGATAGGTGATCGGCTGATGGCCATGTGTGCTGCCAGTCCTTTGGGGCAATTTTCATGGTCAACATCTAGATGTTTTCTGCCTTATTTATAAGCCAAAATGTCACTAATATCAACGCTGGATGCACAAGATCTCTGATTTTGAACTGAATTTAACCAACTGTTGAATCTTGAAAATCAATCATTTAACCAAAGTGAATCAAACAAATCAATAAAATGACCGCAGGTATCAAATCTAAAACAGGTAAATAAAAATAAAAGTCAATTAACAATAATGCTTTAGTCTTTTTTTAAGCAGATGTTATTTAGGAACGTAAATGTGTTCAAACTGCTGCAGAAGCTGGCTGCCCGTGCATGTGCCTGTTTTTAAATGGCCTAGAGACCAAAGGGTAAATATCAGCTCCATCTGTTTGTCTTTTCTTAATCAGCACTAAATAAACAATTCCAGTGTGGATCTACTTTGTATTTATACTACAAAACTCACCGGTCCATATAGATGATTTGTGGAAACTCTAGTTTCTTATGTATCTTCTCAGGACGTCCGAGTTGGGTGTTAAACTCAAATCTAGAAAGTTCAAAGGTCAGGACTGGCGGCAGCTTTTTAAACCATCTCTGCAGGAAAAACAAAGACTTTCTTTTCCTGACAACCCACTCGTTGTGAAGTAAAATAATCTGATGGTGGAGAAGCAGTCACCTCACGTCCCGATGTCACATTGTGATCCGAGTGCAGCGACTCGATCTCCTTCTCGACCATGGCTCCTTCAAGGCACTCGTCCAGGTTGTTGAAGCCGTTGACTTGCAGAGGATACTGACCGAACTGCTCGATGTTATACAGCGACTTACCTGAACCCGATAGCAGCCATTAAAATAAATTCATGAGGCTGAAAATTAAAATGCAAATGAAGCTCCAACCTTCATGTCTTCTCTCTGTCACAAAGGTGCCGTAGAACAGCTGCACCATGGGATTGTGTTGTTTGTCTTCTGCATTCCTGAAAGCACAACTAGCTGTTATGTTTGGTTTATTCAGTCTGTAGAAGAAAAACGAGTAAGAACTTACTTTCCATTGGCGGCCATTTGAAATGCATCCTCTAACCACTCAAGCAGCTTGTGGGAAAACTCACTGACATCCTGAAAACAAAGAAATGTTTTAATCCCTCAACTGTTCCTCTTAAATCCTTATCTTACTGTTCTCTGATCAAGAAAATTCATTTCTTGTTTATCGTTTTCTTTTAATGTTTAAGAAAGCAAACTGTTGCTGGCCACACCCACCCATCCCCGCTCACACTGCTATATGCTGAGAAGCTCCAATACCTTGGAGGGGCTTGGAGTAGAGTCGCTGTTCCTCCAGCAGCTCTCTCTTACATGTAAGAAGGTGTTCTATACTAATTTCCTGTTTGTGACATCACAAATAGGGACATTTTAAAACAGCTTGTTTTAGGCAAACAACTCCCAAAACACTTATTTTCCCCACATTTGGAAAAGATGCAGAGACCCACATGGCAGCACAAAAGGATGCAAAAGGTGAGTTTTCCCCCTTTGAAATCTCATTAACATTCCAATTTAAAAATGTTGAGCCCAAGTAGAGCTGTTTTTGTGAACTTCTCCTTCAGGAGATGTTCCTGCTCTGTCCATCAAGCAGATGGGTTCAGTTCCATGCTGCGGTGGAAACTAGAACGTGCCGTGGACTTGAGCGTGATAACAAGGTGTCCTCAGACAGGCACCGACTGGGACATAAAAAAGAACAGCCTTATCGCAATTCTCTCTTTTTTGCTCATTTTAAATATATTTTTAACCATTTTCTAAATTCTTTTTAATATTTTTACATTTTCTGTTTTTGTGAAGCGCCTCATGATTTTTATCTTGAGAGGCGCTATAGACATGATCTTTTCTTCTTCTTCTTCTAAGTGGAGTTCGTTATACATCATTCGAAAGCTTAGCTGGTGCGTAGTACCCTGGGACGTAATTTTGGGGGGGGGACGGGTGGGACATGTCCCCCCCACTTTTTCAAAAGGCAGTTTCGGTCCCCTTCACTTTTTTCCGTCCAAAAACAATGTTACGCTCCATTAAATGGATTTGATTGAGCACTAGGACCGAAACGGAAACCGGTTTCCTATTAGACCCGCCCAAAAGCTAATCTATTGGCTCTGCTGATACTTGCTAACGTATTATTGGCTGTTGCTGCTGTCACTCCAAGTTGTAAACAGAACGTGCTCACGTTGTTTTGCTAGTTTGGAGCCGCTAGGGAACACCGGTACTGAGTCACATCGTCAACTAGACGCTGTGTAATATCAGAGCTCAGCTCAGCTTCCATTATATAACATTTGAATAAGTGTTCATTTGTGAGTCTTTGGTAGTTAGGCACAGCCAGGAGGCAGCATGTCAAGAAAACGAAAAGTGGATATAAGAGACTTCTTTCAAAGTCAAAACGTAAGTTGGAACATGTGACACCCCTGCATTAAGCTCAGACTCACCTCCTCCTTCACACACATACTCAAAACTAACTTTTACAAACTAATCTCCTCCACATAACTGACTCCTCAGACACAATTTATTCGTATTATTATAATTATTATTATTTATTATTATTATTACTATTATCATCATGATTATTATTACTAGTAGTAGTAGTAGTAGAAGTGTAACTTCAAAACTTTTATCATTTAACTTTATTGTAAACTTATCTATTGCAATGTATATTTTCACATTAAAAAGCTCTGAAAAATGAACAGTATCATCATCGTCAACAGATTTTTTAAGCTTAATGTCAAAGATGTACACTTTTCATTAGATTTATCTTATTTTTTCCATTTATTTTTTGTGTGTTGAAATGCAACAACTGTTTAAACA
Organism: Nothobranchius furzeri; assembly: GCF_043380555.1. Classification (NCBI taxonomy): domain Eukaryota; kingdom Metazoa; phylum Chordata; class Actinopteri; order Cyprinodontiformes; family Nothobranchiidae; genus Nothobranchius; species Nothobranchius furzeri. The sequence continues at coordinate 30,497,916 of NC_091750.1, read as the reverse complement.
CGTTTAAGGGAAAAAACATATTTAATATGTTTTTATACAGTCAAATTGGTAATGAATAATTTACACATTATATTAATAATAATTGTGAATCATACTAGAACCATCCTGTAAATATTTCTGTTTGTTCCATTCCAAAATCTCCCACTGTTTATAGTTCATGCATCTTTTTTTCAGGTGACTGACAGAGATGCAGGAGGAGAGACCGGTGAAGGTACAGCAGGAGAGGCTGTAGGAGATGGAGGACGAGAGCCTGGAGGAGATGGAGCAGAGGCTGGAGGCTCACAGGTGAGGTTGAAATAATGAAGATACGATAGACATAAAATTGATCATTGTGACAAATGTTAGGGTGATGATCATGTGTAAAACATTAGTTCAGCATGTCCTCTAACACAGCAAATGAAATAACGGCCAGATCTCAGGAGGGACCGTTTATGTATAAATACTTTTTATACTTTTGACTAGGCCTGGGAAAGTAACAAATTTTGCTGGACGATATTTTGTCCAACAAATTGTTGATGATAAACGATATCATTGTCAACATTATCTAGACCAAAATAACCACTAATATAATGTTAATATATCATAATAATGCAAGTACACCCTTTAAAATGCAACAAATAAACCTTCATTTAACATTGAAATGTCCAGAACCAGAACTTCTAAATGAATAAAAATAACAAACAAAAATTAAATAAAAAAAAGAATCTCACTCCCTGTTAGAAAATGTTGCACCAAAAACAATAAAAAAAGACCCAAAACAATAAATACAATGGCCTATCCATTGTCAACAGCCAAAACTGCACTTCAATAATGATAATAAATATTAATGATAATAGAGTTGTACATTTTTTAACTTTGATATATATATATATATATATATATATATATATATATATATATATATATATACATATTGAGGATGGAAAAATTATTGAGATGGGCATGTGACGTGTCAAAGGGTCTTTACATAACACCCCCACCCCAAATCCGCACAAGCCTGCTGTGTCCCCCCCACTTCTGAAATCAAAATTTCGTCCCTGGTAGTACCTGCTGAGCCTCACTGGTCCTGAAGGCATTTCGCAGTAACTCCACGGCTGCAGAAGGATCCACAAAGCGGCGCGTGGAGCCCACCATGAGGGCGAACAGGCAGCGGAGCTCCTGCATGAACGCAATGTTCCTCTTGTCCTGTGACAAAGTGAAGAGTTAAACACCCGCTGCCTTCGTGCCGTCACTCAGCTCGTGAGTGACGGCTACTATTTTAGAACAAAGCATTTAGCCTGCAGGAAGGAGACTGGAAACCAAACGCTGTGTGAGGAAAATGACTGTGAAGCAATAACCCGTTATTGTTAACCATTACTCACTGTGTGGCTCTTGCACTTCTCCAGCAATCGCCCTGACAGATGGTAGTTGAGAACCAGCCTCCTGAACACGGGCAGGTGGAACAACGACTGCAACCAGAACAAAAAAACCCAAAAACACTTAATTCACCTTCTGAAGGTCAGATAGGACGTTCAGGAGTAAATTAAATTAAGGATGAACTCGATTGCTTTTCTCTGTTATAAAAAACACGACTAAAACTAAAGTTCACTATTTTTTAAAGGGTGATTTGTGATCTTTGACCTCACCCCAAACCAAAGTGAGGCTTGCAGGGTTCTTCTGGGTTGAACTGATCTATAAGTAAAACGGGCTATGGTGGGTTTGTTTTGAGATCTTTTAGCCTAATTGATGTTGTCAGACAGGCCCTGCTGTAGTGATGAATCTACAAGCGTGGCGGGGGAAACAGATTTTATTTGTTTCATCATCTAAACATTTTTAATTGTGACCAAAAAAATATCCAAGACAAAAATTATCTGTACTAAAGTTTATTTTTTTCTGTGATCTTCAGCTTATTAGTAAAGACATTTAGAATCGATTTTGCATTTAGGATTAAAAATAAATATGTTAAAGTCAAGAGCGCGCTCTAAACAGCTGGTTCTGCTAATGTTTTGTGGATAATCTTAGTTTCTGATGATTTAAAGACATTTTAACTTATCAACGATTAAAACAATTATTCTTTCAGCCCAAATAAATACCAAATATTTTCATTTAAATAAGAAAAAAGGACAAATACAAATGGTAATAAATATATAAAACGGACAGAAATTTAGGTCAAAAGAAATACGGGTTAAAGAGGAATTAAACAAAATAGTTTGCAGCTCCTCAACTTTAGTTAGTAAAAAAAATAATTTCCTCTACAAATCTTCTTTCTTTCTTTCTTTCTTTCTTTCTTTCTTTCTTTTTCTTTCTTTCTTTCTTTCTTTCTTTTTCTTTCTTTCTTTCTTTCTTTCTGTTCGATATAATCTTTTTTCCGATATAGTCTCACTCTTCATTTCCGACGTACCGATACCAATACAAGAGGGGTCCACCTAAAACAATGTAAATAAAACAATGTAAGTACCTAACATCACACGTCTTTTATTGAACCTAAACTTTAAACATTGTGCAAAATATGACAACAAACAGAAATATCCAACTTGACCTCAGATCTGTCATATTTTGACATTTTGAGTGAGGAGAAGTAGCTGAAGAGTTTGATGTATAACGTGTGTATGATATTTAAAAGTTATGTCACACAGATCATTTCTGATATTACATTTTAATGCCAGTATTGGCCGATGACATCAGACATCTCTGTAATCAAACAGATGCAGAAAAAAAGGTCTGTAAAACAGGAGGAGGAAGCCCCGCCCCTAAGTTTACTTTAAACTTCCCATCAAATTTTTAAGTTAAGTTTATTTATATGTATACACATAAATACCTACATACATATGCCTACAGTTCTACACACATATACAAATAAATGCTATGAACGCAAACCTTCAACTGGAGAAACTGCATTTAACCTCAAACACAACCTCAGGTGTGACAATTAGCTCAGAAAAACACAACCTGCTTTGTAAATTTGCATCAGAGCGCGATAAATAATTATTTTACATGAAAATAAGATTCTTGACTATTTTTCTCACTTGTTACAAAAAGAAGAAGAAAGAACACAAGGGAACACATGTTGCAGCATGTGTGTCAAAAAGCTTTTATTTTGGAGGTCAGTGGCCAGTCCCACGTTGTTGTGTTATAAGATATTTGATGATGTCATAACGGACTGATGGAAGCTTCTGAGTTTTCCATTAGAGCAGGAAATTCAATTATGTTTGGTTTTACTGTAATTTAAACACGAGTGAGCAGCCAATTGAATCATGTGGTCACTCCGCTTCAATCTGATATGCTTGGAAATAAATGAGGCTGTGTTATCAAAAATCAGGGACACAAACAGGAGAATAAAAATGAAATAAACAAAGGAGTGTATAATTTGGACACCATTAGTATTCCAACAACACAGCCCAATTTCCCCATTTCTGTCTCAGATAATAACATCTGCTCCGTGGGGGTTGGACATCTAAATGGACGATGACAATCATTGTTTCTGACATCCACTGAGAAGGCTCGCTCCATCCTCACATCACTACTTAATTAACCACAAAGCCTTTCGTCTGGCTCAGTTCTGGTTCCTGCCGAGCCACCCGATAGGCGCGGGCGAGTCCAGTCTAGAATGGACTTATATTACAATTAGCAGCTCAGATAAAAACCAGTCTGCTCTCATTTAGAAGAATGTTGTTCTTGCAGATTGGTTTTCAGTCCAAGTTCTACATCATTAGTGTCTAATAATGACAACAAGGAAGTCCTAGCAGGATCGTTTTATTGTTTTACCGTTGCTGCTGTATTTAGGAAAAGGATTAAATAGTTGAGATATCAGTAAACAGAGATTAGCGAATAATTATTTTTAAAATTCAGCATGATTTTTTTATTTAGGGGTAAATATATCATCACCCTTTTGTTAGGGGGAACATCCATATAGAAGTTTTTACTTCCAGAATGATACTACGTTATTATGTTGACATCAAATTAACAAAAAATAGTTATGTTGTTGTTGTTATTATTAATATAATAATCATTACAATTGTGGCACATAGTTCGGGCTTAAATGCAGGGGAGGTTACACACTAACATTAGAGCGGGGGCGACTGCGCCGTCAGGGAGGCACATTTGTAATAAAACGTTAAAAATATGCCTTCGGGCATTTAAAAATGTTGTGTGTGATTAAAATACAATGATAATAATTCAGTTACAGTTACTTTAAATACAACAGCATTTTAAAGCAACAGTTAATACGTTTCCTGCTTCTCCCCCTACTGGTTGAAAGCGACATTACAACCGCCGTAAACAAACCTGCTACAGGTGAAGATTTTGCATGTTTTTGTGAATAGATGATAATTGGCAGTAAAAGTCCTTTGCTTGTTTAGATGACGTGAAACTGAAAGTGTGAAGTGTAGGCCGTGCCGATGATCACTCTGGATTTAGCTTTTTATTCGTTTAGTTCACACTGGTTCACTTCCCAAAAATGAATCTCTCTCTTTCACTTCCAGGCTCCACCATGATGAAAACAACAAAACAAACCTGTTCTTGCACTATTTATTGATGGTTGGCGAACTGAAAAAGCTAACTGCTAGCCTTTATGTGAGCTACCGGCACAGTAGAGCCATGAAGCAGGTAGACACTGCCCACCTGTGCCTACCTGGACCACCAAAGTTACGCCGAACCACTGAAGCCAGTTTCTAAGCAGTAGCTTAAAGAGTTAAAGACTCTTTAGTGTTACTTAATGTATTTCAAACTTGAAATGTTTTACAAAAATACTTTGATGTCTTAGTTATCTATTTCAGAGGCAACATGAAAATATTTATCTCAGAATTTTAATTTAACATAGAAGCATTCATTTTTTGTTCCACATCATCAGGCTAAGCTATCGCAAAAAATCCGTACTTGTTAATGTTTAGACTCCACCCTCAGCAGGGGTGGGGGTCCAAGCTTGATGTCAGGGTGGCACTAGCCCACTCTGGACCTCCCTTAGGACCGCCTCTGTTTACAGAGTGAATTGTATGGTGAATACTCTGTACTTGTTAACCTAAAACATTTTATTTCTTAAACTGCCATGAATGAGGGACACTAAGTTTGTTTTGTGTTAATAAATAAAACAACAGTCCCCTAATACCCCCTAAACTATATAAAAAAGCTTAGAATAACTAATAAAGCTAAGAAACAATTGAAAAATCCCATTTGGTGATTTTGTAAAATAAATTGATGCAATAATCATTCATTTTGTAAGCCTCTAGGTAAAGCATGAATGAAGCAGATGTAGTTTGCGTTGAAGAGTCCATTTACAGTAAATTATTACCCTCACCTGGATGACGGCGCTGAACCAGCAGGTGCTTCCTACGTTACGGATTCCCACGGGCCATTCCTCCTGACGGATCCAGTCAGCCGGGCTGCACATTTCACTCTGAGCTTCACATCTCTTCCTCTTCATTCTGGCAGCATTTTCCTCTGCGCTTACCTCCAGAGCCCTAAAATATTCATAAAATGACCCGTTTTATATCACTGGTCTGACAGCTTTGCTAATTGGTTAGTAAAAACCAGATAAACCCCAAATGTGTCAAAAAAGTCCTCTTTAAATGTCTGTGTGCAGCTAAAATCAGCGGTGCAGCTTCTTAGTTTCTAGTTGTACCAAACAAGCCACTAGGCATCATTGTGCGAACGTGTTTCAGGCCATCAGAGTCCTTTCAGCACGATCGGTTGGAACAAAAACTTGTTCTGGTTCTGAAGCGGAAATTCTCTGAAGATGCTGCTATTTAGCATTTATGCTCATAATTTAAATAAAAGCACAAGAAAGGTTATTTTCATCATCTAAAATGCTAGATTTTTATTTGTTAAGATGATTTCAATCTTTCTTTCCAATTGTGACATTTTTATTTTTTAATTAGACTTTATGAATGAACTGAAAATGTTATTTTATTTTCAGTTTTTAAAATGTGATCTCTACTTATTTTTGTCAATTATTTTTTTATTTATAAAAACAATTATTAGTTGCAACCTAGAAGAGTTTAGCAGGAAAGTTTCATTTAAAAATAAAACATTTCTGTGAGTAAAGTAAATGATAAAACCTCCAGTGAATGGTTTTCTTGCACCTGTGAAATTCTCCTTCCTCTTCCTGAGCGTGGTGGTACTCCTGCAGGCTGAGTTCGATGGCCGTCTGTAGCTCATCTTTGGGAAGTCCTGGAGAAAATTAAAAAACTGTGAAAATGATTTTATTTATTGTCTCACACTTAAAAAAGGTTCTAACGTCTAAAACATCTACCGTGTAAATGTCAGAAACATCAGGAAAACGTATTTTCTATAATAATAAAAACAAATCCTGATAAAAATGTAGGTGTATCGGTTTCTGTTCACTTGCTGAAATTCCTGCAAGATATTTACTTAACAGTTACTTTATTGTCAGTACAGTTAGTGATCCCACATATTATAAGTATTTAGTCATAAAGCAGAAAAATAGTACGTTGATCTTGGAATTCATGTACTTGTTTACTTGCAGGAACATCAAAATCATGTCTTGAAAGTGTTAAACTGATCCTTTAAACTTCCTGAGAAAACAAGATGAAAATCCTCTTATTTTGGCCCCTTTAGCACAAAACCCACCAATGTGAGACATTGTTTGATCCTTTGTGATCTCTAACGACTCCGATTAATTTTCCTGCCGTCAGCCTCGTCTCAGTGTGAGGACTCGTGTTCCCAGCGTACCTTTCTGGCCCTCCCAGGTCTCTACAGATGACCCCGACTCCTGCGGCTCTGCAGGCTCCTGAACCTCTGCGGCTTGCGTCGTTAGCAACCCCACTGCATGCCCGACATCCCCCTGACTCGCCTTGAAAAGAGATACCGATAATAATGTAAAGAACTTGAATCATCGGCAAACTGTGTTCACATTTTAGTCTTTTATTTTATTAATAAGCAGGTAAATAAAAAAACCCTAAGTACTGGGAGAAAACCACCTGCTTGAGAGGAACATGTGATTTAATTCTGCTTTCATGTTCTGATGACATTTTTTGGATGCTCAGTCTGCATTTCACCAACAGCGGCGAAGCTCTGAGGAAGACTACAGTGTGAATTCAACACGTCAGCAAAACAAGGTAAAAACAACTCTTGCTGAGTTAGAAGGTTTAAGTAATGCACATCCTAATGAATGTAATTTATTTAATGTTGATCAAATAATGATCTGGAGGCTTCTTGTTTATTTCATTTAAGAACATAAGAGGTGAGTGTCTGAGGAAACGTAGCATGTCTCGTTTTTAAAAGTGTAAAGATGCTTTTAGACGTTTGGATACCTTCAGGGCTTTATAGAGAGTGTGTTGGTCGTGGATTCCAGTGATCTCCTTCAGCTGGTTCATCAGCATTTTGCACTGATGAGAGCAGAAACACAAATGAATCATAAGTGGGTTATATTTTAGGTATATTTTCCTATTTTTCCCACCATTTATCGCCATTTCCTTTCATAATCCCAGTTTTGAACCAAAGGTAATGACACTTGTTGACTCGTGAAATAACAAAAACACATTTATGATCACAGCATTGCCCATTTACGTCAGAACAATCACAGATCAAACTGAGCTACGTTTAGACATCAAACATCATCATGCTGGAAACAATTCAGAAATCAGACAACCACAGCAGGAAGTGGCAGCTTCCAGCCGAGCAGCGCTGCAGCACATCAAACGCAGGGCGACACAAACAGGATTTAAGGAACAGAACAAACAATATGCAACTTTAAAGAAAGTTTACTGATGGGTGGATTCACTTTTCCTCCCTCATTTCAAGTTTTGCATTTGTTGTTTTAACCTGCTGATATGCATGGTTTACGCCAGAATCCCAACACAAATGCTGTGACCTTAGAGCCGCATATAAATATAGCACCATTCTGCAGGGTGAGAGGTGCTAAATAAAGCTTGTCGTCCCGACAGCAGATGCTCATGTCATTGTATCTCACTCGCGCGCACACACACACACACACACACACACACACACACACACACACACACACACACACACACACACACACACACACACACACAAGAAGCCAAGATCAGGCTGAGCAGACTTATATGGAGAGCAAGGGCAATCTGAGACCCGCTTAGTTGGCCTCTATTTTAGGCTTCTGACATGGATAGCACAGGCTTCTGTTTATCATTCCACTCACCAAGCCACTGGGCACTGGGTGCCTCTCTCACCCAGACACACCACCAACATCAATACCAAACAGACAAACACTGGGAGGTTTTGCCCTACACACAACACAAATGATCATTTTTTACAGTGTATAAAGGGGATTATTAATGCTTATTTGATGGCTGATAATTCAGATGACGACTTGAATGTAAATTGAAATGATTGAAAACACTGATATGTCATGAATTAAATTCATTTTATTTAAATGTAATTTAGTGACAGAGATGAGCCGAATTTATGAATTATTTTATAATTACTTTTTGTTTTATGGTCACAGGTTTATTTAAATAAATAAATAAATAAATAAATAAATAAGACATTAGAACATTAATAAAGATTTATGTTGTTTGTAGGGTTTGTCCACACAACAAAGGGTGTTAGTGTTAGAACAGACATGAAGACACACATCAGTCAGAGCGTTAATAACCGGGGGGGGGCTGCTCCGTCTCACCGGGTCCGTTGGGTTTTCTCCATCTTCAGCCTGTTCAGCTCTCATTTCCGTCAAAACGCTTGATTTCTTTCCGTTTTTACCAAAAACAAATCAAATCTTGACCGCACTGCCTCCTGCTCGCAGAGGTTCCATCTGTCACGCGCCGAGAGCCACCAGCCAGCTGCGCGCGCGAGCTTTTCAGGGCGCGCGCGTGCCTCTGAGCTGGCGCAGGGTTCGTGCACACCGCACAGACAGCCTTTCGTTTGAGTGCAGATGAGTCAGCGCTGGAGAAAATATTGGCGCACAAAAAAATTCCAGCTTTACTTCCGGGAAATGAAAGTATTCCATGATTCCAGAATTGTATGGGAGCCCATTTGTGCCACTTTAAGTGACAACACCGTGGGTGGGGACTAGTGACTCTGTTATCTTTTCTCTTATGTTGTGTTTTTCAGAGGCGGTTGTTCAGGGGTCCACAGTGGGGCTGGGCCACCCTGACAGCCACCTTGGCCCCCCTTGTGCCCCCTGCTGAGGACAGACCCTAAGCATCATTTACAGTAGTTCAGTTGTTTTTGTGATAATTTCACCAGATGCAAGCTGCAGAACCGAAGCATGTAACTGAAATTTATTTCAAAGTTGAAGTCTGTCCTAGGTCACATCAGCTTGGTTGGTCTTTTTGAGGGAAAGTGTGTTCAGTTAATGTATATAAGAGAGTCTAGGACACACAGTTTTTATTAAGACTTGGAAGAGACAGGATTTATGAGACTGCAAACGTTAGTCACAATTTTCTATGCTTAATTAAAAATCTGAGTTTTCCAAAGCATCATTGCCCTCCCCAATCCTTCTGTTCTGTTTGTACGGCTCTACCTGTGCTTCCTAAATGGCTTCCACCCTCTGAAGTGTTCATCCAGCACCGAACCAACCTGGGCATTTTCTCCTAACAGTGTTTCCTTATCAAACGTATCATCTTACCCCGACTGCAGAAAATCAATACATGCAACCAAAATGTCTTCACAGCCCGTCCGTTGTTCCTGCCCCTCACTCCGCTGTGCTGCAGATTTGCTTAAACTGTGGATGTTTGTTTGTTGTTCTAACAGAGAAAATATCTGGACATGACCCTTAAATATCATCTCTAATCTGGACAACTGACGTTAGCTTGATGCTTCGCCTTTGGTTAACTCTGCTTTTCTCAGGTAAGCCCTCTTCAATGATTTTGTGAACATTTACATTTAAAATAATTACGAAGCTGAATACTGACTGCAGTGTTTTTATGATTTTAACACTTTTAAAGACTACATGTAGCATGCACCTTTTGACTTACAGCATGTATAAAAATATCTACATGCACTGGCATTAGAGGAGCACATCTCAAGCATCATTTAATGTTTTAGCAGAACTTACAAGCTCACCCCACCAGTCATGTCTCCAAAACATTAAACTACATAGTCAAAAGTTTTTTTAATCACTTCATTACTTTTTACCTGAAACTCTAGAAATCAATCCGTAATTAGTATTTATAAAATGGCTTTATTTGTCTCTGGATGCTTGAGCAGCGTGAGTGCAACACTCCGTGTGGTCCCTCGTTCGTCTGAACTGTGATCTGTTTTTGATTTTTAGCTCCTCTGGCTGAATGTGTTCCAGAGAAACCTAAGAGATCTGCTCTGAACCAGCTGACCCGGACCCTCCTGAGGAAATATGACTGTGGCGTTCGACCCGTCCACAACTGGACCACTTCCACAACCGTCTACATAGACCTCGTACTCCAGTCTGTCCTCGATGTTGTAGGTCAACTTCGCTTTGCTCCTCAGATTAATTCTTGTCTTCTATTGGCCAAAAATGCTTCTTTGAAGAAAATAAAATAAGAAGCTTTTTCCCAAGAGGTTGCAGATTATTGTCACAAATTAAAGGGATACTTTGCAACTTTCCATATTTTAAAATAATTTTATTGAGCCAGTATCTGCTAAAATGACCCTTTACGTTGTTCATGAAAGGCCACCTGGCCCCTATCCCCCCCTGTGGCCAGGATGTTTCACTTGCAACTTCAGACTGACATATGTGGCACCGTAGTCTGGTTCCATTACACTTCCTGTATGCTTCAGATCATAAGCACAGCTGATTTATTTAATTTAGTGATGAATCACTCCTGTAGACAGTAAGGAAGACTGAGGAGACACTGCAGCTGTTAGATGAAGGTGTGAACACAAAGCGAGGAGATTGGGTTTGCTTTTGGTTCTACAAATGGACACTAGGGGGTGCTAAAAGCAAGCCTAAACTGCCTAGTTCCCCTTCAACCTCAAACCTGTTCTGGTTTTAAAGCATCCAGATAGAGGATTAGGATTAGTACCTTCATCAAAAACCTGAAATAAACCAGACCCTCTACTGCCCTCTAGTGGAGGGTCTAAAGGTGGCTTATTTTATTTATTTATGTTGTTTACGCAACCGGGCCGGGTCGAGGCTTACGTCTCGGCCCGGCCGCTCCGGTCATCACAGGATGGTCGGCTAGCAGTGCCTACACCACGCTCAGGACAATCCAGACTCTTCTCATGCATCGTTCCACAAATGTGGAATGACCTTCCTAACACTTCCAGAACAGGAGCTTCCTTTTCAACTTTCAGGAAACTCCTGAAGACCCTGCTCTTCAGAGAGCATCTTCTAAACTAGCACCCTCCCTGCACCCGTCCCCCCTCTCTACTGTCCACTCCTTGTTCCCTCCTCTCCATGACTGATGTCCAGTTGTTGTTGTTGTTGTTGTTGTTGTTGTTGTTGTTAGCCTCAAGGGCAACATGCCGATTATCACTTGTAAGTCGCTTTGGACAAAAGCGTCTGCTAAATACATAAACATGTTGTTCTATAATATATTTACACAATAGAAAGTTACTAAATACTTCATTCATAAACATCAGACAGTAAATTGATCAGTTGTAAAGACTAAAATAATTTTTTCATATCATGTTTTAAAGAGTGAAAAACTGGGTTTTGCACTGGAACAATTTAGGAAAAGAATAAAAATCTGTGGCATTTAAAAAAACTAAAGAACATAAACATTTTGATCTGAGTCAAAATGTTCTGATAAGAGTTGTGAAGAGCTGTCTTCACTCCAGTGACCCGTTATTATTATTATTATTATTATTCTTTTTGTAGAAATCTTTGCTTCATTTTTAATGCTAGAACAAACAGAGAGTAATTTACACCTCAGGACTCCTGAAGTCCTCCTAGACATTTTCCCAAAGGCACCATGAGAAGTAAAATCCTCTGATCTGATGACCCGAGCAATCAGCTCATCGTTTTCACGTTTACCTTCTATAATGAGCTTTTTAACGTGTCCAGCTGAACTTTTTGTTTCTCAGGATGGGAAGACTCAGAGCATCACCACAAGTATTTGGTACAGACAGGTAGGCGGTCCGTCGGCGTCGTCTTTCTGCTTTATCTGAGGCTTTTGTGTTTTTTAACACGTTTTAAAGAACTGTGTGCAACATAGTCGTTTAAAATGTGTGCCTTAACATTCAAATGTTGAGTTTGGGAGACGGTTACCCGTTAGCCTCCTCTGCTGTTTCCAGATCTGGAGGGATGAGTTCCTGGTTTGGGATCCTGAAGAATTCGATGGAATCAACGAGATCTCGCTCCCATCCGACGCCATATGGGTCCCAGATGTCATCGTCAGCGAGTTGTAGGACACATTTCTGCTATCAGCTCCGTGATTTAGTGTCATCAAATCTTTCAGTTCTAACATTTCTTTGGGATTTTTAACTACAGAGTTTCATAAGCAAACATTCTAAGTTCCTCCGTCTTGTGCGTGTTTCTCCAGCGTGGAAGAAGGGAAGTCTCCTCCAATCCCGTTCGTTTATGTCAACTCCTCTGGTTCAGTGAAGAACTACCGGCCGATCCAGGCGGTCCTAGCCTGCAGCCTGGAGATGTACGCCTTTCCCTTTGACAAGCAGAACTGTAGTCTCACCTTCCGGAGCTGGCTTCACTCAGGTGTGCTTCTCCTTTCTGTCCCTGTCTGCTTTGAACTCAGCACTGGCATACGGTCAAAACCTAGAAAACATTACTTTGAAAACTATCTTCACGACATTTCTTTTCCTTTTTGACATTTCAACTATTTTGAGGCAGATTAGGACGTGCACAATCCCAGTTTGGGATCAGAAAATCACTGAAATTATAGAATCAAGTAAAACACTGTGTTTGAAAGTTTAAAATCCAAAGTTAAAGCTAAGAACATGTGCACACACACACAGGCAGTCTGCAGGACCTGCACCGCAAGAAAGGGACAGAAAAGTCAGTGGCAGGCCACAAAAGATGCTACATAGAAGTTTTCTTTGTGAAATGTGCTGAAACAACTGTTTATTTTGAAAACAATAAACCAAAAGAGCTACTGGGTTGGGCCCCAAGTGGAGGAGCTGAAGTATCATGGCATCGTGTTCTCGGGAGGATGGTGGAGCGTGAGTTGGACCGATGGTTTAGGGCTCGTTTTAAGTGATAAGGGTGTTCTTCTGGTCTGTTGTGATGAAGAGGGAGATGAGAGTGAAGGCTTTGCTCTCAATCTTCTGGTCCAAATGATCTACCAGATACCAAAATGAGCCTCCTTAGTAGGGTGGCTGGACCCAGCCTTACCGATGAGGCGATTATTTCCTTAATCTGCAGCTCGGAGGAAAGCCGCTGCTCCTACTCATCAAAAGGAGTCTGCTGAGGTCACTAAGCATCTGATTAGGGTGCCTCCTGGTCTTCTCCCTCTGGAGATGTTCCACTGGGAGGAGACATCTTAGCCGAGCCGGAACTCTCTGGAGGGATGATGTCTCCTGTCTGGCCTTGGAGCACCTTGGGGTCCAACGGGGGTGTTGGGGAGATGGGCGTTTGTGTTTCCATCCTGGACCTGCTTCTTCTTGGATGAGCAGAAAAATGGAATGTTTTCTGCTCCAAAAGATGTTTAGGACTTTGCTTAACTCAGAAGTCCTGACCTGCAGTCTAGGACAAACTGTTCAGCTCCAGATCCTCTAAACAGCTATTGTCAAGACATGTGACCCGGATGCCTCTGATTTAACAACACAAACATGCTTAGAAAGATCCGTATTTCAGGGAATGAAGAAACTGCTTCAGCTCATGTTCATTTATGTTCATTTACTTGAGTTTGTGTAACAATCATGCTAGAGGTTTTACTTCAGCAGTTGTTTTTCAGTATTATAATTCCTTAGAATAATCTCGAGACCCCATGGTGACTCCAACTTTGGGAACCACTGAAATGTCACAAAGGTGGCAGACAAAAATGTCTTGTCCTAGTGGGTTTTTAAGGGCTTTATTCAATCAATCAATCAATCAATCAATCAATCAATCAATCAATCAATCAATCAATCAAAGCTTTATTTATAAAGCGTCTTCCGCAACCCTGTCAGGAAGCCCAAGGCGCTGAACATGGTACAGTACAAAGTTAAATATAGTGAATTAATCAGAAAATAAAAGCGATTCAAATTACAAAAAAGGTGAAACATTCTAGACCAATGCAAACTGTGTCAACTGTGGCCCTCTTTCTCCCTACTCAAAACCAGTTGTTACCAGTTTGGGGGTGAAACTTGATGCTGGACTTAAATTTGATGCTCACATCAACTCTGATCCGGTCCAGTTTCTTTCACCTGAGACGCCTTGCTAAAATCAAGCATATGCTGTCGAGAGCCCACCTGGAGCGGGTACTGCATGCCTTTGTTATTTCTCGGCTTGACTACTGCAACTCTCTCTATGCAGGACTGGGTCAGTCAACACTGCGTCGCCTACAGGTTGTGCAGAACAGCGCTGCCAGGTTCCTGACTGGGACCAGGAAATGGGACCACATCAGTCCGGTTCTGGCCTCCCTGCACTGGCTTCCGATTTCCTATCGTTCACACTTCAGACTCCTCATCTTTGTTTATCATTTCTTCCAGGGTGGTGCTCCCCCCTATCTGGCCACGCTCCTGAACAGACACTCCCCATCACGCGCTCTGCGCTCCTCTGACCAAGGCCTGCTCGCTGTCCCTCGGTCTAGGTGTCGTACCCGTGGGGACCGGGCTTTCTCAGTCCTAGCACCGTCACTCTGGAGCCAGTTGCCACCCTCAGTTAGGCTGTCCCCTTCTCTGCCAGTCTTTAAGAGTCGCCTAAAAACACACCTCCTCCGCTTGGCGTTTCCTGAACTTGTTTGAATTTGGCCCTCTTGTATGTTGATTTTATTTCCCTGTTTTCATTGGTTCACTCTATCCCTTGTTTTACCCGTTTGTCTTCTACTAGAATGTTTCACCTTTTTTGTAATTTGAATTGCTTTGATTTTTGATTTATTCACTATATTTAACTTTATCTTATACCGTGTTCAGCGCCTTGGGCTTCCCGACAGGGTTGCGGAAGGTGCTTTATAAGTAAAGCTTTGATTGATTGATTGATTGATTGATTGATTGATAGGTGTAACCTGGGTGGGAGTTCAAATACCTACAAAAGCCCTGAAACCACACCAGAGCTGAGTTAAACAAAAGAAAATCAGCAAAAGTCTTGAAACAGATATCAAATTAGACAGAAAAGCAGCAAATGATTCACATCTAAGTCCCATCTTTTGCTCAGATTAACCTCCTTGGGTAAAGTCAACCTGTAGGATAACTAATTAAAGTGACACAAATAAACAAAAGATGTTGCAGGAAGTGAAACATCCTCCAGAAGATATTTTCTCTTTGAACTTCTTACATCTTAAGAGTTTCCTGACCTGAAGCAGCACGAAAGTCCGATTCCAGTTAACTCCACTCGTATTTCTACACAGAAACCCTGAAGTCTTTCTGCTACGGTGCAGCAAAAGGGAGAGAACACCATACAAGCAGAGAACAAACACTTGTGCTTTATTTTGCTGTTTCCATCAGTCTATCATCAGTTTTTCATCCTCTTTTTCAATTTATGTCTCCATCTGCAGTGAGAGAAATCGACCTGGCTCTGTGGAGGAGCGCAGAGGCCATAGCTAACGATAAGAGGGAGTTCACGAATGATGGAGAGTGGGAGCTGCTGTCCATTCCTTCTCAGTACCTCCAGATCCGACAGGACCACGCTGACTACGCCCAGATCCAGTTTAATGTACGTGCTCAACTCACCATCATTTACATAAAGTTTAAATCAAAACAGGATGAAAGCTCCTAATATTCCCAGCTCTGCAACACACGAGGGGGTTAACGCACCTAGATTGCTTGTCGTAAAGCATTGCCCCTCTGCGGGTAGCGCTCGTAAAACTGGGCTTTGGAGCAGAAGTGTAAAAGCGTAAAACAATCGCCTGCGACCGTCATGGATTGAGCAACGGAGCTGATTCCAAATGATGAGGCCGCGGCTGCTTTTGGCGAGTAAAGAGACGGATGGAGAGGGGAGCTGATAGACTGGAGGGTGAGCAACCATAATGAGACTGTCTCAGTGGCTGCCTGATCAATGGACCTCTTGTTAGTTGTGAGCAAAATGGCTCCAGAGCCCATCGCAGGTGGAGAGCAGGGATGGTCGCTATTTATTCAGCTCAAAGAACGAAGGCTTCTTGGTAATGGAGCATTTCATGGCTCACTGGGATATCGTGCGCCAGTGGCAGCATTTTTCCTGGCTGCAGATTTCTGACATAAAAGGTTTTTTCTTTTTTTAGCAAATCTGGAAATGTTAATGTTAATAAACAGAAAAAACAGATTCTTTCTTAAATATGTTAAAATCAAGTTCAAAATGGTAAAATAAAAATCACTTACCCGAGTTTTAGACCTAGAGGGCACCAGTTGGCTAACTGCTGCTTTCATTTCACAGAACAGAGAATGATTGTTGCTTTCTTACAGGGACGTTTGATGTCGGCTTTTATTCTGATTTACTGATTCAGTCTGTTAATTTCTGACATCAATAAGCTGATATTATTTAACGCCCCTCCTAAATGGAAAAACTAAATGATTTTGGGTAACTAGCATCTCTTCAGTCATTGTTACTTAAACTTTAAACATTGTCTGTGAAAAATATGACATCTGCTTATGCCAGTTGTGCCTAACAAACAAAAACACCTCAAACTAGAGTTTTTTGTCCATTCACAAAACCCCCATAGCCATGGCAGGGGTGTGGCTATGGGGGGCCCGGTGTGGACCAGGGCCCACCCAATCAAATGGCTTCCTTAAAAAAATTGTAAGTAAATTTGTTTTATTTTTGAGGGGTAATCAGAAAATGAAATGAAACAGCATACAATTTAAATGAGCAGTATTTCTGATGTATACAGACATATCCTGTATGTTGATGCAAAATTGGAATTTAGAAATAAATGTATTTGATAGTAAAATGGTAAATGGCTGTATATAGCGCCTTCTAGAGTCCTGGAACCCCCCAAGGCGCTTTACAACACAATCAGTCATTCACCCATTCACACACACACATTCACACACTGGTGGGGATGAGCTACGGTGTAGCCACAGCTGCCCTGGGGCGCACTGACAGAGGCGAGGCTGCCGAGCTCTGGCGCCACCGGTCCCTCCGACCACCACCAGCTGAAACTGGATCTGAAAGAGTGTTTAAATGTAAGTGATGATTTTTCAGGGCTAATGAGCAAACTAGTTGAAGCATAACTTTGATAGCTTTCAAATCCAGGCTTGAAACTATGACAGTCCCTCTCTGCTGTGCCTTGGCTCAGCTTCTCACTTTGGCCCTCACATTTACTTTATTGTTCAGCAAAGTAGAAAAAGTTTCTTGTCAATCCTGATTTGATAACTTTAAAGTAAAATTTTAAGATTCATGCGCTGACACACATGAAGCTTTGTCTGCTCCTGTTTCAAATCCAGCTCTTGATCCGCCGACGCCCCCTGCTGTATGTGGTGGGCCTCCTCATCCCCAGCATCTTCCTCATGCTGGTCGATGTGGTGAGTTTCTACCTGCCTCTGAACAGCGGAACAAGAATCGCCTTCAAGATCAGCATCCTGTTGGGTTACACTGTCTTCAGGGTCAACCTGACCGATGAGCTGCCTACTTCAGCCGTCAGGACTCCTCTCATCGGTACGAGGTGCCGTTTGTTGACCAACATTTTTTGGAAGTGTTATTTGTTTTCATCCAAGTGTGCAAAACTAAAAACCATGGTCACCTGACTATTTTCTTTTCCAATTCATTATAACCAGTAAAACTCCAGATATTAGTTTTAAATAAATTTTCACAATGACAGAAACTGTTTCTAAACTAAACAGATAAACCACTGATGTACTTACTCAGCTTACGTTAGTAATACAACAACAAAAGAACGTTGGCCTTGAAGGTCCATTTTTGTACCAGGTTCAGTCATTGCAAGAACTCAATCTTTAACCTTTGAACAGAGTAACGTCAATGTTAGAAAAATGTAAAGAGGACATATTATGACCTTTTTTCCTGAGTCCTAACAGTTCTACGATTGATACAAAACATATTTATGAAGTTCTCTGGACCGACCCTCTTACATAAAGATATTTCAGCAGTTTGATTCTTGACATTTTCAGTACTTTCCAGAATGAGTCATTTCAGTGCTCTGTGACTTTAAGAAAACAAGTCACACCCACCCAGCCATCACACAGGCTGCTATAGGCTGAGAAGCCCAGACATCTGGGAGGGGCCCAGAGTAGAGCTGTTGCTTCTCTAGCCTTCAGAGGTGGTTCTACGCTAACATCCTCGTTTGTGACATCACAAATGAGGACATTTTGAAACAGCTTGTGTTATGTACATAATTCCTAAAACTAACACTGACAGAAAATGAATGGGCATATTTGTTTCATGTTTTGAGTAAAGATCAACATGGCAGCACAAAATATGCATAAGGTAAGTTTTTATGTCCCTTTCAATAATTAAGTTATACCTTTATTAGAATAATAAACAATGTGGGGTACAGGAACCATACAAATGCACTCTTTGTTGAAATGCAAGCTATTAATTTCCAAGACTCGGTGAAGCTCAAAACAGCGCAAATAATGTCTAATGTAAGAAATAAATTGCTTCCAAAAGAAATCTGTTTATTGTTCAAAGAAAGAGAAGGTGGGTATAATTTAAGAGGGAAATGGAATTTAAAAATACAAAGTACTAGAACAACTTTAAAAACTGTGTCAATCACAATTGCAGGAGTTAAATTATGGAACGGTCTAACAGAAGAGATAAAAGAAAGTAAAAACATAAACAAGTTTAAAGTAAAATACAAAAACCTAATTTTAAATAAGTATAAGAATGAAGAAAACAGGGTTAACCCAGGATGGTAATGGGGCTGGTTATGCTGTAGTGCTTCTTTTTCTGTGTTTTTGGTTTATTTTTGTTCTTTCCATAACTGGTGAATCTGCAAATTTACACATTCTCTGTTTTTCATATGTTGTTTTGTTTTTTGTTATATATATATATATATATATATATATATATATATATATATATATATATATATATATATATTTTTTTTTTTTTCACTCAAATGTTGTTTGTTTAAATTAAGACTGAAATAAAATTAAATGAATAAGAGGTTGAAGTTGGGGGTAGGGACAAATGAGTAAATACTTCTGCCTGCTCCTTTTCAAACAAATAATGGATGATATTTCGTAACGATAGATGTGTGAAATATTTGAAATAAAAATGAACTGAACCTTTTGGACAAACCAGATGATCATAAATGAGTGCTGGTAAAAAAAAGAGGGTGTTTTTGTCCTGATTTGCTTTCTGCTCAGGTGTGTTCTTTGTGGTGTGCATGGCCATGCTCATGCTCAGTCTCATCAAGTCGATATTGGTGGTGAAGCTGCTCCATCACAGTGAGATGGAGGTCAAGGAAATGTCATTGACTGCCTGCCTGCTGGACAAGTACAGCTCAGCTGGCCACAGCTTCCCCGAGAGTGCTTTAACCTCCATCAAAACCCTCGATCGCATCAACACATCTGGAGGTACACAATGTGCTCGGATTTCGACGAGCTCTGCCAGCGGGATATTAAATAAACCAGTCTGTTCCGTCTGTAGCCAAGGATTTTTCTCTGAGAGCATGAAAAGAAGATATGAAAGTTTATCCGTGCTGGAAAGTTTAAACAAATAATTCTTGTGTAATACATGTAATGAAAAGGTCACCAGTTCTTGTCTTGTGTCTATGCATGTATGTCTGATCTCAGAACTGTGTGTACTGAAACTCTAATTTCCCTCTGGGATTAATAAAGTATCTTTGATTTGAATTGAACTGAAGAATCTCAAACCTAATTCTTTTGATTGTCTCTTAGATTTTGAGCTTGAAAGCTCTTTCGAGGAGGACCTGCTGTCCCTGAATGAGATCCAGGACCCCCCGTCTGGACTGAACTGGCTTCTCCAGGAGCTGGTTTCCCTTCGCCTAGCTCTTTCTCAGGAGGACAGCGAGTCTTCAGCTCAGGCCGAATGGCTGGGTCTCTGCTTGAGGCTCGATCGCTTATTGTTCCACCTCTACCTGCTGGTTCTGGCCTTGTACACAGGAACTCTGGTGCTGCTCTGGGCCAGCTGGAGTTTTACTTGAGATGTTAGCAAACCACTAAGCTGTCATGGTCTAAGATCCAGAAAAAATGTACCTTTTCTTGGTTAAAATGATAATTTCTCAAGTTTTGGTTATATTTTAAAACCAAACGTGATAAAAAAAAGGTTTGTTTGAATGTTTGCACTTATTACTTCAGATAAAACATCCCGACAGTGCAGATTTACTCAGAGATCCGGTACGATACGACGGTTCTCTGGAGGAAAATCCTCTCTGCCTGTGTGGAGTTATGATATCATGTTCACACTTTAATCTCCGTCCTTCTGCCACTAAATAGATCAGTGAAACCGTTCGAATGTGAGCTGCTGCGTCTCTGTTCCCTGTTGGGTTTCTAATAGTCGTGATAAGAATATTAAAAGTGCATTTTAGAAAAGCTGCTGCTGGAACAATCCAGCGTAATGCAATTTTGATGGTGTTTGCAAACGCTCTTCAGGTGGATCTGGTTACAGGATGTTGGACAACATTACAGAAGTTTTAGGTGCTTTAGACACCAGTCTCATTCAAGTTCAAAGCAAAAAGATCATTTTAATGCGCTTTAAAATAAACAGGAATAATGTTTATTTTGAGTGACGTTGGATGAATTAACCCTCAAACATGAAATAAAAGACCTGATCCCACCATCTCTCAGGTTTTGTCATTGATGTGTTTTAGAGTTTTATTATATTACATTATTCAGCTAATTTTACCCCACTGGCTTTATTTTATTAAAAACAAAAACATTTAATCATATTTAAGATCATTTACCTCATTTCAAATATTGTCGTTCTGCAGATAAGAACTGGGTTCCCCGTTTTGGACTAAAGGTGAGATAACATGAGGTGGTGCAGCTTTTTGCTGTAAGGTGCAGGAAGGTACTGAGTTCTCAGGGACACTCGTGTCTGTGATCGCTCGTCTTCTCACACAGCTGGCTGCAGTTGACAGCAGATTATTTCTCCAAGGCAAATTGCTTTAATAAATGTGTGATCCTAAAGGTAAATCTGACAAAAATCTTAATTATTGCTGGACAGAAAATACTGACTGAGTCTGACTTAGACATTTAGACTCTTGAGACCTGCTGTCTGGGTCGCTGAAGCCTTCCTGACACCAAGTTCATGTCCAGGTCTGGTGTTGGGTCAGATAAACACACGTTCTGTTTCACACCACTGTTTGAAATGGGATTTTAAAATATGTATTTTTATTTATTCTTTTCACTACTTTAATGCACCTCACTGCGTATCTAGGATGCTATTTACCCCCCGCCCCCAACACGGCCCGCCCACAAAGCACCTCTACCACTGTTTCCTCTCATCCCTCCACATATACTCCCCAGTTTCCTCTCATCCCTCCACATATACTCCCCAGTTTCCTCTCATCCCTCCTCATATACTCCCCAGTTTCCTCTCATCCCTCCACATATACTCCCCAGTTTCCTCTCATCCCTCCACATATACTCCTCAGTTTCCTCTCATCCCTCCTCATATACTCCCCAGTTTCCTCTCATCCCTCCACATATACTCCCCAGTTTCCTCTCATCCCTCCACATATACTTCCCAGTTTCCTCTCATCCCTCCACATATACTCCCCAGTTTCCTCTCATCCCTCTACATATACTCCCCAGTTTCCTCTCATCCCTCCACATATACTCCCCAGTTTCCTCTCATCCCTCCACATATACTCCCCAGTTTCCTCTCATCCCTCCACATATACTCCCCAGTTTCCTCTCATCCCTCTACATATACTCCCCAGTTTCCTCTCATCCCTCTACATATACTCCCCAGTTTCCTCTCATCCCTCCACATATACTCCCCAGTTTCCTCTCATCCCTCTACATATACTCCTCAGTTTCCTCTCATCCCTCCACATATACTCCCCAGTTTCCTCTCATCCCTCTACATATACTCCCCAGTTTCCTCTCATCCCTCCACATATACTCCCCAGTTTCCTCTCATCCCTCCACATATACTCCCCAGTTTCCTCTCATCCCTCTACATATACTCCCCAGTTTCCTCTCATCCCTCCACATATACTCCCCAGTTTCCTCTCATCCCTCCACATATACTCCCCAGTTTCCTCTCATCCCTCCACATATACTCCCCAGTTTCCTCTCATCCCTCTACATATACTCCCCAGTTTCCTCTCATCCCTCTACATATACTCCCCAGTTTCCTCTCATCCCTCCACATATACTCCCCAGTTTCCTCTCATCCCTCCACATATACTCCCCAGTTTCCTCTCATCCCTCCTCATATACTCCCCAGTTTCCTCTCATCCCTCCACATATACTCCCCAGTTTCCTCTCATCCCTCCACATATACTCCTCAGTTTCCTCTCATCCCTCCTCATATACTCCCCAGTTTCCTCTCATCCCTCCACATATACTCCCCAGTTTCCTCTCATCCCTCCACATATACTCCCCAGTTTCCTCTCATCCCTCTACATATACTCCTCAGTTTCCTCTCATCCCTCCACATATACTCCCCAGTTTCCTCTCATCCCTCTACATATACTTCCCAGTTTCCTCTCATCCCTCCACATATACTCCCCAGTTTCCTCTCATCCCTCCACATATACTCCCCAGTTTCCTCTCATCCCTCCACATATACTCCCCAGTTTCCTCTCATCCCTCTACATATACTCCCCAGTTTCCTCTCATCCCTCCACATATACTCCCCAGTTTCCTCTCATCCCTCTACATATACTCCCCAGTTTCCTCTCATCCCTCTACATATACTCCCCAGTTTCCTCTCATCCCTCCTCATATACTCCCCAGTTTCCTCTCATCCCTCCTCATATACTCCCCAGTTTCCTCTCATCCCTCCTCATATACTCCCCAGTTTCCTCTCATCCCTCTACATATACTCCCCAGTTTCCTCTCATCCCTCCACATATACTCCCCAGTTTCCTCTCATCCCTCCACATATACTCCCCAGTTTCCTCTCATCCCTCCACATATACTCCCCAGTTTCCTCTCATCCCTCTACATATACTCCCCAGTTTCCTCTCATCCCTCTACATATACTCCCCAGTTTCCTCTCATCCCTCCACATATACTCCCCAGTTTCCTCTCATCCCTCCACATATACTCCCCAGTTTCCTCTCATCCCTCCACATATACTCCCCAGTTTCCTCTAATTCACAATTTCTTTAACTGTTTCCTGTTTGATTTAATCCAATCAGATGTTTGACATTTTTGTTGTCATCATGACTGCACGTAGCTACTAAATAAAGCTCAACTTTTTCCTTTATTCATACAAAGTTGTGAGCCTCAACAGAAACAGGTTTAGCAGAGATGGAGCCACTGAGTAGCTCGTCATTTTCAGGTGAGATAACAGTCCAGGCTAAAAGCTCTGTAGCGTATAATCACTGCCAGATACGGTTTCATTGTTGTTGCAGAACCTAATGAAATCATTTCTCAGACGTGATATACGATCTGGTCACAGCGCTCTTGCTTGGATTTCTCTGCCTGTTCCGCTCCATTGCAGTGCAGCGTTACTGAACAGGGAGGAGGAGGTGGAGCGGCATCAGAGGATCGTCAGGAGACACTAACAAGGATTTCATAGAGGATGTGAGGGGGTGATGTGTGCAGCCGACAGACATGGAGGAGAGGAGTGTCAGGTGTGCTGAGGCCTTTCATCAGAGTGACAGGAAGATCATCGCAGCAGCATCATGAGGCTCCCGTCAGGCTGGACGACTCTTCTGATCCTTCTGATCCATGGAGGATCTGAAGCCTGCACAGGTACAGGTGCTTCTTACTTCAGTGTAACTTTAGTCAGAGACTCGACTCCTCAGACCTCATCACATTTACTGTAAATCTGTTCTGGTCAGAAGGAATAGTTACCAGGTTTTATAGCGACTGAAGTTCCTTTATTATTCCCTGACCTTAAGCTACTCTGGAATCAGTGTGACTCTTTTTGTCTGACGGGTAAATTATTAAATTAGAATTTAAAATGTGAATCAATAAGAAATGATAAAAATTGAGGGGTCTGCATCCTGAGGCTCTGGAGTCACTAGTGGCTCATCGGGCCCTGCACAATGTCTCTTAATAACTTTAGCTTCAAATAGAAAATACAAATATAAAATGTTAAATAAAACAAACTGTGGTTGTAACTCTAAATACAAAAGAAATATAGATCTAAGATATAATAGAAAATGCAGGTTTAAGCAACTTTTCAATTAGTTTTTTCTTTAAAACTTGCTTTAACAACAAAACTGTACAAAAAACAATATTTTTAGATCTATTAATCTTTAGATTTTTTATAGTTTTTCACAAATATTCATATTTTTGAGAGACTATAACATCTGTATTGTTTTATTTTTATAATTTTTTGCTAAAGATTTATTTGTTTATTTTCAAAATTTTAAAACTTAAAAAATGGAAAAAAGTGTCAGTTTAAAAAAAAGACAAGTCTCTTTTGTAAATGAGATATTTCTGACTTTAATCTCAGAAAACAGTGCAAATCCTCATTTTAATCCCAGAATTCTGACTTTTTTCTTGTGAAAAAACAAACTTTTTTCTGATATTTGTCAAAAAACAATAAGTTGTCATTTTTCATTTGCAGCTCAAAACAAGTTTTGTTTACGTGGGCTTCGTGGGAAACTACGGAAGCTGAGAGCGATATCACATCATAACATCTCAAC
The DNA here is from genome assembly GCF_043380555.1 of Nothobranchius furzeri. NCBI lineage: Eukaryota > Metazoa > Chordata > Actinopteri > Cyprinodontiformes > Nothobranchiidae > Nothobranchius > Nothobranchius furzeri. The sequence continues at coordinate 30,473,254 of NC_091750.1, read as the reverse complement.
TCTATTGTTATTACACAATGTTATCACATTTGTACAATATTATCATGTTTGTACAAATGTAATATTTATATTGTTCTAATGTGATAAACATGTATATTATCTGAACATGGAAATCTTGAACATGACAGTATGTTGTACAAACCTGAAAGTTACGTTGTTGGATCAATAAAGTTATGATGTTATAATGTGATTGCTTTAATTTGATTGTGTCTGGGTGGCTGAGCAGCAACAGACATAATCAGCTTGAAACCAAAGAAAAACAGATGAACACGATCAAAACAAGGTAAGAAGAGTTACATAAAGACAAAGGACGGTTCTCGTACGTACACGCATTCACGACAGACTTAAGTACTCGAAGCAGACACGATTATCAGAAACTATTGATCACAGTGAATTATTGAAGGTAGATGATGGAATGTAGGTAGTGAGCTTTAGTCATTTCTGCAGCTCATTCCAGTCGTTGGAAGCAGCAAACTGGAATGAGGAGCATCCAAAGGAGGTTCGAGCTTTGGGAATAACCATAGAGATTAAGTTAATGGAACTTAAATTGTGCTGGTTGTTGGAAGTGATGAGTAATGAGCGAAGATATGACGGTATGATGCCCCAGAGCTGTGGAGCTCTCTGCCTGTTATAACTGGACGGGCTCCATCATTGGCGGTTTTTAAATCTCGTTTAAAGACCCACCTTTACGATTTGGCTTTTAGACCACGACTTGTTTGATTGTTTAGTTGTGTTCTTAGTATTCCTCATGTTTTATTTGCTTTTATTGATTGTTATTTTTATCTTCGGTTTTTGTTGCTTTGGTTGTTTGTGACTTGGTCCACCCTGTGCAGCACTTTGGGCAGCTCCCATGCTGCATTTTAAATGTGCTAAATAAATAAACTATGGCATGGTATAGTGTTCTAGCGATGATTAGTTTTGCATATGAAGATTATTACTTTATTACTATCATTACTATTATTAGATTATTGCTAATCTAGTTTGCTTTAATCAACCTTAAAACATAATTTTGACTCATTTCAGGTGAAACCATTTATACGACAATAAAGAACAAGATCAGACAAAATAAACCAGATTAGATTTCAAATTAAACCTTTAATAGTTGCACATTTCATATTAAAAGTGAAGTTTTTACTGTTTATAACCTAACGCCGTCCCGTGAATGTTTTACAACCTTCAGTTAAAAAGTTGGGCAGCAACAGTGGAAGGTTTGCCAACGCCACCTTGGTTCGTCTGGCGGAGTTTCTGAGTGCGGGATATAAGAAAGGAGTGAGACCAGTGAAGGACTGGAGGACGTCCACCATCGTGTCCATAGACCTGATGGTTTACTCCATTCTCAACGTGGTGAGTTGTTTCCCAGTTTAAATGAAAGCATTATTGTGATAAGCTCGAATTGACTATTGTGTTCTCATAAAAGGTCATTTCAAACAGCTCTGATTTATTTATGTGTTCCACTGAAGGACGAGAAGAACCAGGTTTTGACCACGTACGTGTGGTACCGGCAGGTAAAAGCACTAGCTCGTTTATTCTGTCTAACAACTGTAGTTGGCTCTATAACAGACGAATAATTGTTTTTATTTACATTCATCTTTTTGCTCCCATTGATTCGTAGTCCTGGACGGATGAATTCCTGGTTTGGGATCCAGAAGATTTTGATGAAGTCAAACAGATTTCCATCCCCACAGCTAACGTCTGGGTTCCCGACATCCTCATCAATGAGTTGTAAGATATGTGTTTTTCTCTTGTCGTTTTGAACTAAATAAGGAGAATTCCTGATTGTTACTGGTGTTTCCGACCTGCAGCGTGGACGTGGGGAAGTCTCCGGATATTCCTTACGTGTATGTTACACATGAGGGACTGGTGCAGAACTACAAACCCATCCAGGTGGTCACCGCCTGCACCCTCAACATCTACAACTTCCCCTTCGATGTCCAGAAATGCAGCCTCACCTTCCAGAGCTGGCTCCACACTAGTACGGAAACACATGCACACTTGTTTTGAATTAAAGAAACCGTGAAATACTTTTTATTTCCTTGAGTAAAAATAGACAGATCTATAGATCTTCAGCTGTTTCTCCTTGCTGCATCCATCCGTGGCTTCCTGCTGCTCCTGCTTCTGTGTTTGATCTGCAGTCGATGACATCAACATCACCCTGATGCGGAGCCCCGAGAAGCTCAGGGACGACAAAAGCGTCTTCATGAACCAGGGAGAGTGGGAGCTGCTTCACATACTGTCCAACTACAAGATCTTCAGCGTGGACAACGACGACTACTACGCTGAGATGAAGTTCCACGTGAGCGCAGAGATCTTTAAAACCATTTAAATCATCTAAATGTTGACAAGATTAAAACAAAAACAACAAATCAAAACGGGGAATTTGAAGGCAGCAACATGATTTATTTAAAATTACGAATCATAAAAATGAGAAGTTACCGTAATTTTGAAATAAGGTTGTTGAAATTCTACCTAAATGTGAATATACTAGTTAATTAATGTTTTTTTTTATTGATGAAGTGTTTCTAAATTCACATTTCCTGCTGCAAAGAGTTTAACAGAGTCTATATCTAACAGAAAGCTGTATTCCCAGGTGGTGATCCGACGGAGGCCGCTGTTCTACACCGTCAACCTGCTGCTTCCCAGCGTCTTCCTGATGGTGATGGACATTGTTGGTTTCTATCTGCCACCGGACAGCGGAGAGAGAGTTTCCTTTAAGATCACCCTGCTGCTGGGATACTCTGTCTTCCTCATCATCGTGTCCGACACTCTTCCTGCCACTGCCATCGGAACGCCGCTGATAGGTGATCCATGATGTTCCACAACACTATGGATGATATGTCGGTCTAATGCAATGGTCATAAAGACTAGTTGTCTCCTCTTGCCTGTCCTGCAGGTGTTTATTTTGTGGTCTGCATGGCTCTTCTGGTGATCAGCCTAACAGAAACGGTGCTGATTGTACGTCTGGTCCACAAGCAGGACCTGCAGCCACCTGTCCCCCACTGGGTGAAGTACTTGGTGCTGGAAAGAGCTCCGGTTCTCTTCTGCATCCACAAAAAGCACAGATTCTGTTCCAGGCTGTCGACACATGCCTCTGACCTGGAGCATTACAAGGAAAACAATTATGGGACTGGTAAGGCTCATGAAGCTATGCACATGCATGGTCTGAAGTATTTTGGATGTGCAGAGATGTTTTTTGACCAATATGTACATATATATATATATATATATATATATATATATATATACTGTATATATATATATATATATATATATATATATATATATATATATATATATATATATATATATATATATACTGTATATATATATATATATATACAGTATATATATATATATATATATATATATATACTGTATATATATATATATATATATATATATATATATATACAGTATATATACAGTATATATATATATATATATATATATATATATATATATATATATATATATATATACTGTATATATATGTATATTACTGTCATTATGTGCTTTAATGAACTCAAGAGATCCTACAAGCAAAATCGAAGAGATGTTTTTTGCTTTTAGACGATCTCTGTAGGTGTTTGCCCCAAATCCCCAAACCTGTGTCTCGTCCTGCAGCTCAGTGTTCTCACCATCACACCTGTGACATCGGCCAAAGGCTCAGCCAGCAAGACAGGGACAGTGGAATGCTCGGCCTGCGTCTGCCCCCTCCCAGAGACAACACCCCACCCGTCATGGACAACATCCTTCAGGAGGTGACAGCGATTCGCCACTTCTTGGAGAAGAGGGATCGGTGTCGGGAAATTGCCAAGGAGTGGCTCCAGGTTGGATACATCCTGGACGTTCTGTTATTCAGGGTCTACCTGGTGGCTGTGGTGGCCTACAGCATCACTCTAGGAACCTTGTGGTCGGTTTGGCAGGTCGCCTGAATTGTTTATGGACACGAACTGGATGTTGGGGAAATTACCAAGGAGAATTGCTAAAGTTAAAGGCTCTTTGCCCTGAAATGCTTTCAAGGAAAGAGGGTGAAACGGTTCAAGTAGAGGACGTTACTGAGTAAATTTATAGGTGGAGTGACCCAGAAAATCTCTTATTCAATTCAATTCAATTCAAAAATACTTTAATAATCCTGGAGGGAAATTCAATTGTTTCACTACATACATTTCCAAGATCAGACATACAGACATAGACACATGACAGGAATTGGATGACTGTGGTCATTCGCAACACGAGTCGCGCTACCGTTACAGGTCAAGAGGGCTGATATGAGGATAGATGTGCATGTTTGAAGGTCTGTGACTCTTCAGGAACATAACATGCAAATTAGAGCTTTATTTATGTGATGGGTACGCACAAAACAAGAGTAAACCTGGAGAGTAGAGAGGGCTTCTGACACATACTGACTTCTCCTCTGATCACAAAACATTTATTAAATGACAAATATTAAATTTTTACTAAAGCCCTGAACTATTTTCCTATTGAAACACATTTGCTAATTGTTCCTTTGTCTAAAGGTTTTGCTTTTGGGATTAATAGTTTTTTCCCTTCTTTTTTATTTTCTAATTGAACTTTAAAGGTGCAATAAGTAAGAATTTAGCAGTGATCAGAAAACATTCCAAAGTCTCAAAAATGTTGGAAGGAAGGTTACAAAGAAAAAGCTGGCGGGGTGGTTGCCAGGTCTTATCCTTATAAAATGGCCGAACGGGGACATAGTCATTGCTTACGATCTGTACCTCCTCTATACTTCCTGCTTCCAGAGCCAATCAAATGAGAGCCCACAAAATTGCCAAGTCTTCAACAATAACACTGTGCTGGCATTTGTAATTTGATGCCAGATGGTAAAATGCAGCAAAGAACTGAAGCCAGTGAACAAGAGCGACTCAGAAATTGTTTCTTGTACCCCTAAGATGACACAGCATTTTTTTTGTTTTACTCCAATATTGGGTAAAGAAGGCTAGAGCCCAATGTTGAGCTAACAATGCTAACAGTGAAATAGAAGCAAAGAGTTAGCTCAAAAAATACATCAAGCTACTTTTTCAATCAACTCAATATCACATCTAATTATCAACTAACTGTGTTTGACTTTTCACGTCATCTAGAATCTTGGCGCTGATCTATAACTGGCAGTAACCATGACACTGAGAGGGGGAGTGGCAGACTCTTTTGTTTTGATACATACATTTCGTTTACAATTGTGTTTTCAACACGGGTGTTACTGTGCACAGGGCAGCTGTGTGGAGCTGAAAATAATGAACTTCATAACCTTAGACAATATTAGAAAATTTGGCAAATTTTACTTGAATAATTGTTTTCTTCTGAGTGGAAAAGAGTAAATTTCTTAAATACGAATTAGGGTAAATTGATGGTTATTGCCAATCAAAGCAAATTAAATCATTCCCAGATCCCACCCCCCACACTTTATGGTATTATAAAATGATGCACTTTGAAAAGTTTCTCATTGTTAATTGATTTAGTATCCATGAAGTTTTTCAAGACAACCATGCAAAATTTTGCATTTAAACCAAGCAACAAAACCAAGATTTTACATTTTTGAACTTTTAAGGTTTTTGTGCCATTCATGGACCAAACAGATGCAAAATAAATAAATAAAGCCTCCTACAAATCTGCAAACCTTGATTTGTTTTTTCAGGTTTTTAATAATTAATTAATTAATTTATTTTCAGCAAACTGATTTGTGAAATCAGAATACAAAAAAATAATATGTTTGGATCAAACTACTTTACATAAAAAATCTGAAACTTGTGGAAACGGACATTGTCTAAATGAAATTAATCAAGCAGAAAAATAAGGCACTATATAAAATAAAGTGGTTCCCTTCTTTTTACTCCACCTGCTTATCCTCATGAACACAGCTAATATGCACACGTCCCTGCAAACCGCCAACGTCGCATGGACATGCAGATCTTGTCTATACTGAGACTGTCGGTCCAGACCACGTCTGTAGGAGGTCTTAACTAGTACATATACATATAGTATCAGTGTGGTTTTTAATTTATTTCATGAATATGCACATTTTTTATGTTGCTGTGCCAGGACGTTAGGAGAATATTGTATCTACTGAATCGTCATATTGTAACATATGAAAATTAATTGTTATCAGTAAAGAATGGCACAAATATTCATTAACTTCATTTTATAAGGATATTTGTTGTATTATTAAGTAGGTTGGAATAGATTGGAGGTTAGGATCAGAAAATCTCAGTATCCAGCATGTTTTAGTTTAGTTGTAATTATTATTGTTGTAATTTTGTTATGATTATTGCAGTTGTGATTACTAGTGTGAATATTATATTTGTTAGTTGAAGAGAATTATTATTTTTATGGAAAACAAACATGTAATATGTTATAAAAAAGAAAAGTAGCATTATTATTTTACGTATTAGCTGTGTTAGCTGAGATGTTACATTAAATATGTATATTGTATATCTGAGGTGTAAGGGGATGGGACTGAAAAATAAATGTTTCAATCAATCAATAAATCTATGTGAATCAATAGGTAAAAGAACATCATACTATATCAAGTGTCATTAAAAGAAAAAAATTCATAAGGAACCTCAATGTTTGTTTTTCTTGCATTACATCATGGGAATAAGTGGCAAAACAACATTTTTTTGCCTATATTTCAATTGTTTTGCACATTTGGAGGAGTGTTTGGTTAAGCAGATGGTTTACACTTGCTGTGGGGTGGAGTGTATGGCCCGTTGAGAGCTTTAAAAAAGATTTCTTCGTTTTACTTTAAAGGACCGCAAAAAAGGAAAGAGATGGTTGAGGGAGACCCAGATGCTCTGAAGGAAATCTGGATTCCTGCAGCAGTTGCCAGTTTGTGAGGCTCATTCAATTCAATTCAAGAAGAAGAAGAAAATATCATTTCTATAGCGCCTCTCAAGATAAAAATCATGAGGCGCTTCAATTTAATTCAAGTTTATTTATACAGTGCCAATTTTTTTTACATTTTCATGATACATAATTTAATACGATATAGTATGTGTCATGAAAATGTAAACAAACATCATACTATAGTATGTATCATGAAAATGTAATTTTTTTATTTGTCATGAAAATGTAAACAAACATCAACAAAAAAAATTAAAAAGTGTCATGAAAGTTTAAATAAACATCATACCAACGTATGTGTCATGAAAATGGAAATAAACATCATACTATAGTATGTATCATGAAAATGTAACATTTTTTATTTGTCATGAAAATGTAAACAAACATCATACTATAGTATGTATCATGAAAATGTAAACAAACATCATACTATAGTATGTATAATGAAAATGTAAAATTTTTTATTTGTCATGAAAATGTAAACAAACATCAACAAAAAATTAAAAAGTGTCATGAAAGTTTAAATAAACATCATACCAACGTATGTGTCATGAAAATGGAAATAAACATCATACTATAGTATGTGTCATGAAAATGTAAACAAACATCATACTATAGTATGTATCATGAAAATGTAAAATTTTTTATTTGTCATGAAAATGTAAACAAACATCATACTATAGTATGTATCATGAAAATGTAAATTTTTTTATTTGTCATGAAAATGTAAACAAACATCATACTATAGTATGTATCATGAAAATGTAAACAAACATCATACTATAGTATGTATAATGAAAATGTAAAATTTTTTATTTGTCATGAAAATGTAAACAAACATCAACAAAAAATTAAAAAGTGTCATGAAAGTTTAAATAAACATCATACCAACGTATGTGTCATGAAAATGGATATAAACATCATACTATAGTATGTGTCATGAAAATGGAAATAAACATCATACTATAGTATGTGTCATGAAAATGGAAATAAACATCATACTATAGTATGTGTCATGAAAATGGAAATAAACATCATACTATAGTATGTGTCATGAAAATGGAAATAAACATCATACTATAGTATGTGTCATGAAAATGTAAACAAACATCATACTATAGTATGTATAATGAAAATGTAAAATTTTTTATTTGTCATGAAAATGTAAACAAACATCAACAAAAAATTAAAAAGTGTCATGAAAGTTTAAATAAACATCATACCAACGTATGTGTCATGAAAATGGATATAAACATCATACTATAGTATGTATAATGAAAATGTAAAATTTTTTATTTGTCATGAAAATGTAAACAAACATCAACAAAAAATTAAAAAGTGTCATGAAAGTTTAAATAAACATCATACCAACGTATGTGTCATGAAAATGGATATAAACATCATACTATAGTATGTATCATGAAAATGTAATTTTTTTTATTTGTCATGAAAATGTAAACAAACATCAACAAAAAAAATTAAAAAGTGTCATGAAAGTTTAAATAAACATCATACCAACGTATGTGTCATGAAAATGGAAATAAACATCATACTATAGTATGTATCATGAAAATGTAAAATTTTTTATTTGTCATGAAAATGTAAACAAACATCATACTATAGTATGTATCATGAAAATGTAAACAAACATCATACTATAGTATGTATAATGAAAATGTAAAATTTTTTATTTGTCATGAAAATGTAAACAAACATCAACAAAAAATTAAAAAGTGTCATGAAAGTTTAAATAAACATCATACCAACGTATGTGTCATGAAAATGGAAATAAACATCATACTATAGTATGTGTCATGAAAATGTAAACAAACATCATACTATAGTATGTATCATGAAAATGTAAAATTTTTTATTTGTCATGAAAATGTAAACAAACATCATACTATAGTATGTATCATGAAAATGTAAATTTTTTTATTTGTCATGAAAATGTAAACAAACATCATACTATAGTATGTATCATGAAAATGTAAACAAACATCATACTATAGTATGTATAATGAAAATGTAAAATTTTTTATTTGTCATGAAAATGTAAACAAACATCAACAAAAAATTAAAAAGTGTCATGAAAGTTTAAATAAACATCATACCAACGTATGTGTCATGAAAATGGATATAAACATCATACTATAGTATGTGTCATGAAAATGGAAATAAACATCATACTATAGTATGTGTCATGAAAATGGAAATAAACATCATACTATAGTATGTGTCATGAAAATGGAAATAAACATCATACTATAGTATGTGTCATGAAAATGGAAATAAACATCATACTATAGTATGTGTCATGAAAATGTAAACAAACATCATACTATAGTATGTATAATGAAAATGTAAAATTTTTTATTTGTCATGAAAATGTAAACAAACATCAACAAAAAATTAAAAAGTGTCATGAAAGTTTAAATAAACATCATACCAACGTATGTGTCATGAAAATGGATATAAACATCATACTATAGTATGTGTCATGAAAATGGAAATAAACATCATACTATAGTATGTGTCATGAAAATGGAAATAAACATCATACTATAGTATGTGTCATGAAAATGGAAATAAACATCATACTATAGTATGTGTCATGAAAATGGAAATAAACATCATACTATAGTATGTGTCATGAAAATGGAAATAAACATCATACTATAGTATGTATAATGAAAATGTAAAATTTTTTATTTGTCATGAAAATGTAAACAAACATCAACAAAAAATTAAAAAGTGTCATGAAAGTTTAAATAAACATCATACCAACGTATGTGTCATGAAAATGGAAATAAACATCATACTATAGTATGTGTCATGAAAATGTAAACAAACATCATACTATAGTATGTATCATGAAAATGTAAAATTTTTTATTTGTCATGAAAATGTAAACAAACATCATACTATAGTATGTATCATGAAAATGTAAAATTTTTTATTTGTCATGAAAATGTAAACAAACATCATACTATAGTATGTATCATGAAAATGTAAACAAACATCATACTATAGTATGTATAATGAAAATGTAAAATTTTTTATTTGTCATGAAAATGTAAACAAACATCAACAAAAAATTAAAAAGTGTCATGAAAGTTTAAATAAACATCATACCAACGTATGTGTCATGAAAATGGATATAAACATCATACTATAGTATGTGTCATGAAAATGGAAATAAACATCATACTATAGTATGTGTCATGAAAATGGAAATAAACATCATACTATAGTATGTGTCATGAAAATGGAAATAAACATCATACTATAGTATGTGTCATGAAAATGGAAATAAACATCATACTATAGTATGTGTCATGAAAATGGAAACAAACATCATACTATAGTATGTATAATGAAAATGTAAAATTTTTTATTTGTCATGAAAATGTAAACAAACATCAACAAAAAATTAAAAAGTGTCAAGAAAGTTTAAATAAACATCATACCAACGTATGTGTCATGAAAATGGATATAAACATCATACTATAGTATGTGTCATGAAAATGGAAATAAACATCATACTATAGTATGTGTCATGAAAATGGAAATAAACATCATACTATAGTATGTGTCATGAAAATGGAAATAAACATCATACTATAGTATGTGTCATGAAAATGGAAATAAACATCATACTATAGTATGTGTCATGAAAATGTAAACAAACATCATACTATAGTATGTATAATGAAAATGTAAAATTTTTTATTTGTCATGAAAATGTAAACAAACATCAACAAAAAATTGAAAAGTGTCATGAAAGTTTAAATAAACATCATACCAACGTATGTGTCATGAAAATGGATATAAACATCATACTATAGTATGTGTCATGAAAATGGAAATAAACATCATACTATAGTATGTGTCATGAAAATGGAAATAAACATCATACTATAGTATGTGTCATGAAAATGGAAATAAACATCATACTATAGTATGTGTCATGAAAATGGAAATAAACATCATACTATAGTATGTGTCATGAAAATGGAAATAAACATCATACTATAGTATGTATAATGAAAATGTAAAATTTTTTATTTGTCATGAAAATGTAAACAAACATCAACAAAAAATTAAAAAGTGTCATGAAAGTTTAAATAAACATCATACCAACGTATGTGTCATGAAAATGGAAATAAACATCATACTATAGTATGTGTCATGAAAATGTAAACAAACATCATACTATAGTATGTATCATGAAAATGTTAAATTTTTTATTTTTCATGAAAATGTAAACAAACATCATACTATAGTATGTATCATTAAAATGTAAAATTTTTTATTTGTCATGAAAATGTAAACAAACATCATACTATAGTATGTATCATGAAAATGTAAACAAACATCATACTATAGTATGTATAATGAAAATGTAAAATTTTTTATTTTCATGAAAATGTAAACAAACATCAACAAAAAATTAAAAAGTGTCATGAAAGTTTAAATAAACATCATACCAACGTATGTGTCATGAAAATGGATATAAACATCATACTATAGTATGTGTCATGAAAATGGAAATAAACATCATACTATAGTATGTGTCATGAAAATGGAAATAAACATCATACTATAGTATGTGTCATGAAAATGGAAATAAACATCATACTATAGTATGTGTCATGAAAATGGAAATAAACATCATACTATAGTATGTGTCATGAAAATGTAAACAAACATCATACTATAGTATGTATAATGAAAATGTAAAATTTTTTATTTGTCATGAAAATGTAAACAAACATCAACAAAAAATTAAAAAGTGTCATGAAAGTTTAAATAAACATCATACCAACGTATGTGTCATGAAAATGGATATAAACATCATACTATAGTATGTGTCATGAAAATGGAAATAAACATCATACTATAGTATGTGTCATGAAAATGGAAATAAACATCATACTATAGTATGTGTCATGAAAATGGAAATAAACATCATACTATAGTATGTGTCATGAAAATGGAAATAAACATCATACTATAGTATGTGTCATGAAAATGGAAATAAACATCATACTATAGTATGTATAATGAAAATGTAAAATTTTTTATTTGTCATGAAAATGTAAACAAACATCAACAAAAAATTAAAAAGTGTCATGAAAGTTTAAATAAACATCATACCAACGTATGTGTCATGAAAATGGAAATAAACATCATACTATAGTATGTGTCATGAAAATGTAAACAAACATCATACTATAGTATGTATCATGAAAATGTAAAATTTTTTATTTGTCATGAAAATGTAAACAAACATCATACTATAGTATGTATCATGAAAATGTAAACAAACATCATACTATAGTATGTATAATGAAAATGTAAAATTTTTTATTTGTCATGAAAATGTAAACAAACATCAACAAAAAATTAAAAAGTGTCATGAAAGTTTAAATAAACATCATACCAACGTATGTGTCATGAAAATGGATATAAACATCATACTATAGTATGTGTGATGAAAATGGAAATAAACATCATACTATAGTATGTGTCATGAAAATGGAAATAAACATCATACTATAGTATGTGTCATGAAAATGGAAATAAACATCATACTATAGTATGTGTCATGAAAATGGAAATAAACATCATACTATAGTATGTGTCATGAAAATGGAAACAAACATCATACTATAGTATGTATAATGAAAATGTAAAATTTTTTATTTGTCATGAAAATGTAAACAAACATCAACAAAAAATTAAAAAGTGTCATGAAAGTTTAAATAAACATCATACCAACGTATGTGTCATGAAAATGGAAATAAACATCATACTATAGTATGTGTCATGAAAATGTAAACAAACATCATACTATAGTATGTATCATGAAAATGTTAAAATTTTTATTTTTCATGAAAATGTAAACAAACATCATACTATATAATATGTATCATGAAAATGTAAAATTTTTTATTTGTCATGAAAATGTAAACAAACATCATACTATAGTATGTATCATGAAAATGTAAACAAACATCACACTATAGGATGTATAATGAAAATGTAAAATTTTTTATTTGTCATGAAAATGTAAACAAACATCAACAAAAAATTAAAAAGTGTCATGAAAGTTTAAATAAACATCATACCAACGTATGTGTCATGAAAATGGATATAAACATCATACTATAGTATGTGTCATGAAAATGGAAATAAACATCATACTATAGTATGTGTCATGAAAATGGAAATAAACATCATACTATAGTATGTGTCATGAAAATGGAAATAAACATCATACTATAGTATGTGTCATGAAAATGGAAATAAACATCATACTATAGTATGTGTCATGAAAATGTAAACAAACATCATACTATAGTATGTATAATGAAAATGTAAAATTTTTTATTTGTCATGAAAATGTAAACAAACATCAACAAAAAATTAAAAAGTGTCATGAAAGTTTAAATAAACATCATACCAACGTATGTGTCATGAAAATGGATATAAACATCATACTATAGTATGTGTCATGAAAATGTAAAATAAACATCATACTATAGTATGTGTCATGAAAATGGAAATAAACATCATACTATAGTATGTGTCATGAAAATGGAAATAAACATCATACTATAGTATGTGTCATGAAAATGGAAATAAACATCATACTATAGTATGTGTCATGAAAATGGAAATAAACATCATACTATAGTATGTATAATGAAAATGTAAAATTTTTTATTTGTCATGAAAATGTAAACAAACATCAACAAAAAATTAAAAAGTGTCATGAAAGTTTAAATAAACATCATACCAACGTATGTGTCATGAAAATGGAAATAAACATCATACTATAGTATGTGTCATGAAAATGTAAACAAACATCATACTATAGTATGTATCATGAAAATGTAAAATTTTTTATTTGTCATGAAAATGTAAACAAACATCATACTATAGTATGTATCATGAAAATGTAAAATTTTTTATTTGTCATGAAAATGTAAACAAACATCATACTATAGTATGTATCATGAAAATGTAAACAAACATCATACTATAGTATGTATAATGAAAATGTAAAATTTTTTATTTGTCATGAAAATGTAAACAAACATCAACAAAAAATTAAAAAGTGTCATGAAAGTTTAAATAAACATCATACCAACGTATGTGTCATCAAAATGGATATAAACATCATACTATAGTATGTGTCATGAAAATGGAAATAAACATCATACTATAGTATGTGTCATGAAAATGGAAATAAACATCATACTATAGTATGTGTCATGAAAATGGAAATAAACATCATACTATAGTATGTGTCATGAAAATGGAAATAAACATCATACTATAGTATGTGTCATGAAAATGGAAACAAACATCATACTATAGTATGTATAATGAAAATGTAAAATTTTTTATTTGTCATGAAAATGTAAACAAACATCAACAAAAAATTAAAAAGTGTCAAGAAAGTTTAAATAAACATCATACCAACGTATGTGTCATGAAAATGGATATAAACATCATACTATAGTATGTGTCATGAAAATGGAAATAAACATCATACTATAGTATGTGTCATGAAAATGGAAATAAACATCATACTATAGTATGTGTCATGAAAATGGAAATAAACATCATACTATAGTATGTGTCATGAAAATGGAAATAAACATCATACTATAGTATGTGTCATGAAAATGGAAATAAACATCATACTATAGTATGTATAATGAAAATGTAAAATTTTTTATTTGTCATGAAAATGTAAACAAACATCAACAAAAAATTAAAAAGTGTCATGAAAGTTTAAATAAACATCATACCAACGTATGTGTCATGAAAATGGAAATAAACATCATACTATAGTATGTGTCATGAAAATGTAAACAAACATCATACTATAGTATGTATCATGAAAATGTAAAATTTTTTATTTGTCATGAAAATGTAAACAAACATCATACTATAGTATGTATCATGAAAATGTAAAATTTTTTATTTGTCATGAAAATGTAAACAAACATCATACTATAGTATGTATCATGAAAATGTAAACAAACATCATACTATAGTATGTATAATGAAAATGTAAAATTTTTTATTTGTCATGAAAATGTAAACAAACATCAACAAAAAATTAAAAAGTGTCATGAAAGTTTAAATAAACATCATACCAACGTATGTGTCATGAAAATGGATATAAACATCATACTATAGTATGTGTCATGAAAATGGAAATAAACATCATACTATAGTATGTGTCATGAAAATGGAAATAAACATCATACTATAGTATGTGTCATGAAAATGGAAATAAACATCATACTATAGTATGTGTCATGAAAATGGAAATAAACATCATACTATAGTATGTGTCATGAAAATGGAAACAAACATCATACTATAGTATGTATAATGAAAATGTAAAATTTTTTATTTGTCATGAAAATGTAAACAAACATCAACAAAAAATTAAAAAGTGTCAAGAAAGTTTAAATAAACATCATACCAACGTATGTGTCATGAAAATGGATATAAACATCATACTATAGTATGTGTCATGAAAATGGAAATAAACATCATACTATAGTATGTGTCATGAAAATGGAAATAAACATCATACTATAGTATGTGTCATGAAAATGGAAATAAACATCATACCATAGTATGTGTCATGAAAATGGAAATAAACATCATACTATAGTATGTGTCATGAAAATGTAAACAAACATCATACTATAGTATGTATAATGAAAATGTAAAATTTTTTATTTGTCATGAAAATGTAAACAAACATCAACAAAAAATTAAAAAGTGTCATGAAAGTTTAAATAAACATCATACCAACGTATGTGTCATGAAAATGGATATAAACATCATACTATAGTATGTGTCATGAAAATGGAAATAAACATCATACTATAGTATGTGTCATGAAAATGGAAATAAACATCATACTATAGTATGTGTCATGAAAATGGAAATAAACATCATACTATAGTATGTGTCATGAAAATGGAAATAAACATCATACTATAGTATGTGTCATGAAAATGGAAATAAACATCATACTATAGTATGTATAATGAAAATGTAAAATTTTTTATATTTCATGAAAATGTAAACAAACATCAACAAAAAATTAAAAAGTGTCATGAAAGTTTAAATAAACATCATACCAACGTATGTGTCATGAAAATGGAAATAAACATCATACTATAGTATGTGTCATGAAAATGTAAACAAACATCATACTATAGTATGTATCATGAAAATGTAAAATTTTTTATTTGTCATGAAAATGTAAACAAACATCATACTATAGTATGTATCATGAAAATGTAAAATTTTTTATTTGTCATGAAAATGGAAATAAACATCATACTATAGTATGTATCATGAAAATGTAAACAAACATCATACTATAGTATGTGTCATGAAAATGGAAATAAACATCATACTATAGTATGTGTCATGAAAATGGAAATAAACATCATACTATAGTATGTGTCATGAAAATGGAAATAAACATCATACTATAGTATGTATAATGAAAATGTAAAATTTTTTATTTGTCATGAAAATGTAAACAAACATCAACAAAAAATTAAAAAGTGTCATGAAAGTTTAAATAAACATCATACCAACGTATGTGTCATGAAAATGGAAATAAACATCATACTATAGTATGTGTCATGAAAATGTAAACAAACATCATACTATAGTATGTATCATGAAAATGTAAAATTTTTTATTTGTCATGAAAATGTAAACAAACATCATACTATAGTATGTATCATGAAAATGTAAAATTTTTTATTTGTCATGAAAATGTAAACAAACATCATACTATAGTATGTATCATGAAAATGTAAACAAACATCATACTATAGTATGTATAATGAAAATGTAAAATTTTTTATTTGTCATGAAAATGTAAACAAACATCAACAAAAAATTAAAAAGTGTCATGAAAGTTTAAATAAACATCATACCAACGTATGTGTCATGAAAATGGATATAAACATCATACTATAGTATGTGTCATGAAAATGGAAATAAACATCATACTATAGTATGTGTCATGAAAATGGAAATAAACATCATACTATAGTATGTGTCATGAAAATGGAAATAAACATCATACTATAGTATGTGTCATGAAAATGGAAATAAACATCATACTATAGTATGTGTCATGAAAATGGAAACAAACATCATACTATAGTATGTATAATGAAAATGTAAAATTTTTTATTTGTCATGAAAATGTAAACAAACATCAACAAAAAATTAAAAAGTGTCAAGAAAGTTTAAATAAACATCATACCAACGTATGTGTCATGAAAATGGATATAAACATCATACTATAGTATGTGTCATGAAAATGGAAATAAACATCATACTATAGTATGTGTCATGAAAATGGAAATAAACATCATACTATAGTATGTGTCATGAAAATGGAAATAAACATCATACTATAGTATGTGTCATGAAAATGTAAACAAACATCATACTATAGTATGTATCATGAAAATGTAAACAAACATCATACTATAGTATGTATAATGAAAATGTAAAATTTTTTATTTGTCATGAAAATGTAAACAAACATCAACAAAAAATTAAAAAGTGTCATGAAAGTTTAAATAAACATCATACCAACGTATGTGTCATGAAAATGGAAATAAACATCATACTATAGTATGTGTCATGAAAATGTAAACAAACATCATACTATAGTATGTATCATGAAAATGTTAAATTTTTTATTTTTCATGAAAATGTAAACAAACATCATACTATAGTATGTATCATGAAAATGTAAAATTTTTTATTTGTCATGAAAATGTAAACAAACATCATACTATAGTATGTATCATGAAAATGTAAACAAACATCATACTATAGTATGTATAATGAAAATGTAAAATTTTTTATTTGTCATGAAAATGTAAACAAACATCAACAAAAAATTAAAAAGTGTCATGAAAGTTTAAATAAACATCATACCAACGTATGTGTCATGAAAATGGATATAAACATCATACTATAGTATGTGTCATGAAAATGGAAATAAACATCATACTATAGTATGTGTCATGAAAATGGAAATAAACATCATACTATAGTATGTGTCATGAAAATGGAAATAAACATCATACTATAGTATGTGTCATGAAAATGGAAATAAACATCATACTATAGTATGTGTCATGAAAATGGAAACAAACATCACACTATAGTATGTATAATGAAAATGTAAAATTTTTTATTTGTCATGAAAATGTAAACAAACATCAACAAAAAATTAAAAAGTGTCATGAAAGTTTAAATAAACATCATACCAACGTATGTGTCATGAAAATGGAAATAAACATCATACTATAGTATGTGTCATGAAAATGTAAACAAACATCATACTATAGTATGTATCATGAAAATGTAAAATTTTTTATTTGTCATGAAAATGTAAACAAACATCATACTATAGTATGTATCATGAAAATGTAAAATTTTTTATTTGTCATGAAAATGTAAACAAACATCATACTATAGTATGTATCATGAAAATGTAAACAAACATCATACTATAGTATGTATAATGAAAATGTAAAATTTTTTATTTGTCATGAAAATGTAAACAAACATCAACAAAAAATTAAAAAGTGTCATGAAAGTTTAAATAAACATCATACCAACGTATGTGTCATGAAAATGGATATAAACATCATACTATAGTATGTGTCATGAAAATGGAAATAAACATCATACTATAGTATGTGTCATGAAAATGGAAATAAACATCATACTATAGTATGTGTCATGAAAATGGAAATAAACATCATACTATAGTATGTGTCATGAAAATGGAAATAAACATCATACTATAGTATGTGTCATGAAAATGGAAACAAACATCATACTATAGTATGTATAATGAAAATGTAAAATTTTTTATTTGTCATGAAAATGTAAACAAACATCAACAAAAAATTAAAAAGTGTCAAGAAAGTTTAAATAAACATCATACCAACGTATGTGTCATGAAAATGGATATAAACATCATACTATAGTATGTGTCATGAAAATGGAAATAAACATCATACTATAGTATGTGTCATGAAAATGGAAATAAACATCATACTATAGTATGTGTCATGAAAATGGAAATAAACATCATACTATAGTATGTGTCATGAAAATGGAAATAAACATCATACTATAGTATGTGTCATGAAAATGTAAACAAACATCATACTATAGTATGTATAATGAAAATGTAAAATTTTTTATTTGTCATGAAAATGTAAACAAACATCAACAAAAAATTGAAAAGTGTCATGAAAGTTTAAATAAACATCATACCAACGTATGTGTCATGAAAATGGATATAAACATCATACTATAGTATGTGTCATGAAAATGGAAATAAACATCATACTATAGTATGTGTCATGAAAATGGAAATAAACATCATACTATAGTATGTGTCATGAAAATGGAAATAAACATCATACTATAGTATGTGTCATGAAAATGGAAATAAACATCATACTATAGTATGTGTCATGAAAATGGAAATAAACATCATACTATAGTATGTATAATGAAAATGTAAAATTTTTTATTTGTCATGAAAATGTAAACAAACATCAACAAAAAATTAAAAAGTGTCATGAAAGTTTAAATAAACATCATACCAACGTATGTGTCATGAAAATGGAAATAAACATCATACTATAGTATGTGTCATGAAAATGTAAACAAACATCATACTATAGTATGTATCATGAAAATGTTAAATTTTTTATTTTTCATGAAAATGTAAACAAACATCATACTATAGTATGTATCATTAAAATGTAAAATTTTTTATTTGTCATGAAAATGTAAACAAACATCATACTATAGTATGTATCATGAAAATGTAAACAAACATCATACTATAGTATGTATAATGAAAATGTAAAATTTTTTATTTTCATGAAAATGTAAACAAACATCAACAAAAAATTAAAAAGTGTCATGAAAGTTTAAATAAACATCATACCAACGTATGTGTCATGAAAATGGATATAAACATCATACTATAGTATGTGTCATGAAAATGGAAATAAACATCATACTATAGTATGTGTCATGAAAATGGAAATAAACATCATACTATAGTATGTGTCATGAAAATGGAAATAAACATCATACTATAGTATGTGTCATGAAAATGGAAATAAACATCATACTATAGTATGTGTCATGAAAATGTAAACAAACATCATACTATAGTATGTATAATGAAAATGTAAAATTTTTTATTTGTCATGAAAATGTAAACAAACATCAACAAAAAATTAAAAAGTGTCATGAAAGTTTAAATAAACATCATACCAACGTATGTGTCATGAAAATGGATATAAACATCATACTATAGTATGTGTCATGAAAATGGAAATAAACATCATACTATAGTATGTGTCATGAAAATGGAAATAAACATCATACTATAGTATGTGTCATGAAAATGGAAATAAACATCATACTATAGTATGTGTCATGAAAATGGAAATAAACATCATACTATAGTATGTGTCATGAAAATGGAAATAAACATCATACTATAGTATGTATAATGAAAATGTAAAATTTTTTATTTGTCATGAAAATGTAAACAAACATCAACAAAAAATTAAAAAGTGTCATGAAAGTTTAAATAAACATCATACCAACGTATGTGTCATGAAAATGGAAATAAACATCATACTATAGTATGTGTCATGAAAATGTAAACAAACATCATACTATAGTATGTATCATGAAAATGTAAAATTTTTTATTTGTCATGAAAATGTAAACAAACATCATACTATAGTATGTATCATGAAAATGTAAACAAACATCATACTATAGTATGTATAATGAAAATGTAAAATTTTTTATTTGTCATGAAAATGTAAACAAACATCAACAAAAAATTAAAAAGTGTCATGAAAGTTTAAATAAACATCATACCAACGTATGTGTCATGAAAATGGATATAAACATCATACTATAGTATGTGTGATGAAAATGGAAATAAACATCATACTATAGTATGTGTCATGAAAATGGAAATAAACATCATACTATAGTATGTGTCATGAAAATGGAAATAAACATCATACTATAGTATGTGTCATGAAAATGGAAATAAACATCATACTATAGTATGTGTCATGAAAATGGAAACAAACATCATACTATAGTATGTATAATGAAAATGTAAAATTTTTTATTTGTCATGAAAATGTAAACAAACATCAACAAAAAATTAAAAAGTGTCATGAAAGTTTAAATAAACATCATACCAACGTATGTGTCATGAAAATGGAAATAAACATCATACTATAGTATGTGTCATGAAAATGTAAACAAACATCATACTATAGTATGTATCATGAAAATGTTAAATTTTTTATTTTTCATGAAAATGTAAACAAACATCATACTATAGTATGTATCATGAAAATGTAAAATTTTTTATTTGTCATGAAAATGTAAACAAACATCATACTATAGTATGTATCATGAAAATGTAAACAAACATCACACTATAGGATGTATAATGAAAATGTAAAATTTTTTATTTGTCATGAAAATGTAAACAAACATCAACAAAAAATTAAAAAGTGTCATGAAAGTTTAAATAAACATCATACCAACGTATGTGTCATGAAAATGGATATAAACATCATACTATAGTATGTGTCATGAAAATGGAAATAAACATCATACTATAGTATGTGTCATGAAAATGGAAATAAACATCATACTATAGTATGTGTCAT
Organism: Nothobranchius furzeri; assembly: GCF_043380555.1. Classification (NCBI taxonomy): domain Eukaryota; kingdom Metazoa; phylum Chordata; class Actinopteri; order Cyprinodontiformes; family Nothobranchiidae; genus Nothobranchius; species Nothobranchius furzeri. The sequence goes on along the minus strand of NC_091750.1, from coordinate 30,451,565 downwards.
GAAAATGGAAATAAACATCATACTATAGTATGTGTCATGAAAATGGAAATAAACATCATACTATAGTATGTGTCATGAAAATGTAAACAAACATCATACTATAGTATGTATAATGAAAATGTAAAATTTTTTATTTGTCATGAAAATGTAAACAAACATCAACAAAAAATTAAAAAGTGTCATGAAAGTTTAAATAAACATCATACCAACGTATGTGTCATGAAAATGGATATAAACATCATACTATAGTATGTGTCATGAAAATGGAAATAAACATCATACTATAGTATGTGTCATGAAAATGGAAATAAACATCATACTATAGTATGTGTCATGAAAATGGAAATAAACATCATACTATAGTATGTGTCATGAAAATGGAAATAAACATCATACTATAGTATGTGTCATGAAAATGGAAATAAACATCATACTATAGTATGTATAATGAAAATGTAAAATTTTTTATTTGTCATGAAAATGTAAACAAACATCAACAAAAAATTAAAAAGTGTCATGAAAGTTTAAATAAACATCATACCAACGTATGTGTCATGAAAATGGAAATAAACATCATACTATAGTATGTGTCATGAAAATGTAAACAAACATCATACTATAGTATGTATCATGAAAATGTAAAATTTTTTATTTGTCATGAAAATGTAAACAAACATCATACTATAGTATGTATCATGAAAATGTAAAATTTTTTATTTGTCATGAAAATGTAAACAAACATCATACTATAGTATGTATCATGAAAATGTAAACAAACATCATACTATAGTATGTATAATGAAAATGTAAAATTTTTTATTTGTCATGAAAATGTAAACAAACATCAACAAAAAATTAAAAAGTGTCATGAAAGTTTAAATAAACATCATACCAACGTATGTGTCATCAAAATGGATATAAACATCATACTATAGTATGTGTCATGAAAATGGAAATAAACATCATACTATAGTATGTGTCATGAAAATGGAAATAAACATCATACTATAGTATGTGTCATGAAAATGGAAATAAACATCATACTATAGTATGTGTCATGAAAATGGAAATAAACATCATACTATAGTATGTGTCATGAAAATGGAAACAAACATCATACTATAGTATGTATAATGAAAATGTAAAATTTTTTATTTGTCATGAAAATGTAAACAAACATCAACAAAAAATTAAAAAGTGTCAAGAAAGTTTAAATAAACATCATACCAACGTATGTGTCATGAAAATGGATATAAACATCATACTATAGTATGTGTCATGAAAATGGAAATAAACATCATACTATAGTATGTGTCATGAAAATGGAAATAAACATCATACTATAGTATGTGTCATGAAAATGGAAATAAACATCATACTATAGTATGTGTCATGAAAATGGAAATAAACATCATACTATAGTATGTGTCATGAAAATGGAAATAAACATCATACTATAGTATGTATAATGAAAATGTAAAATTTTTTATTTGTCATGAAAATGTAAACAAACATCAACAAAAAATTAAAAAGTGTCATGAAAGTTTAAATAAACATCATACCAACGTATGTGTCATGAAAATGGAAATAAACATCATACTATAGTATGTGTCATGAAAATGTAAACAAACATCATACTATAGTATGTATCATGAAAATGTAAAATTTTTTATTTGTCATGAAAATGTAAACAAACATCATACTATAGTATGTATCATGAAAATGTAAAATTTTTTATTTGTCATGAAAATGTAAACAAACATCATACTATAGTATGTATCATGAAAATGTAAACAAACATCATACTATAGTATGTATAATGAAAATGTAAAATTTTTTATTTGTCATGAAAATGTAAACAAACATCAACAAAAAATTAAAAAGTGTCATGAAAGTTTAAATAAACATCATACCAACGTATGTGTCATGAAAATGGATATAAACATCATACTATAGTATGTGTCATGAAAATGGAAATAAACATCATACTATAGTATGTGTCATGAAAATGGAAATAAACATCATACTATAGTATGTGTCATGAAAATGGAAATAAACATCATACTATAGTATGTGTCATGAAAATGGAAATAAACATCATACTATAGTATGTGTCATGAAAATGGAAACAAACATCATACTATAGTATGTATAATGAAAATGTAAAATTTTTTATTTGTCATGAAAATGTAAACAAACATCAACAAAAAATTAAAAAGTGTCAAGAAAGTTTAAATAAACATCATACCAACGTATGTGTCATGAAAATGGATATAAACATCATACTATAGTATGTGTCATGAAAATGGAAATAAACATCATACTATAGTATGTGTCATGAAAATGGAAATAAACATCATACTATAGTATGTGTCATGAAAATGGAAATAAACATCATACCATAGTATGTGTCATGAAAATGGAAATAAACATCATACTATAGTATGTGTCATGAAAATGTAAACAAACATCATACTATAGTATGTATAATGAAAATGTAAAATTTTTTATTTGTCATGAAAATGTAAACAAACATCAACAAAAAATTAAAAAGTGTCATGAAAGTTTAAATAAACATCATACCAACGTATGTGTCATGAAAATGGATATAAACATCATACTATAGTATGTGTCATGAAAATGGAAATAAACATCATACTATAGTATGTGTCATGAAAATGGAAATAAACATCATACTATAGTATGTGTCATGAAAATGGAAATAAACATCATACTATAGTATGTGTCATGAAAATGGAAATAAACATCATACTATAGTATGTGTCATGAAAATGGAAATAAACATCATACTATAGTATGTATAATGAAAATGTAAAATTTTTTATTTGTCATGAAAATGTAAACAAACATCAACAAAAAATTAAAAAGTGTCATGAAAGTTTAAATAAACATCATACCAACGTATGTGTCATGAAAATTGAAATAAACATCATACTATAGTATGTGTCATGAAAATGTAAACAAACATCATACTATAGTATGTATCATGAAAATGTAAAATTTTTTATTTGTCATGAAAATGTAAACAAACATCATACTATAGTATGTATCATGAAAATGTAAAATTTTTTATTTGTCATGAAAATGGAAATAAACATCATACTATAGTATGTATCATGAAAATGTAAACAAACATCATACTATAGTATGTGTCATGAAAATGGAAATAAACATCATACTATAGTATGTGTCATGAAAATGGAAATAAACATCATACTATAGTATGTGTCATGAAAATGGAAATAAACATCATACTATAGTATGTATAATGAAAATGTAAAATTTTTTATTTGTCATGAAAATGTAAACAAACATCAACAAAAAATTAAAAAGTGTCATGAAAGTTTAAATAAACATCATACCAACGCATGTGTCATGAAAATGGAAATAAACATCATACTATAGTATGTGTCATGAAAATGTAAACAAACATCATACTATAGTATGTATCATGAAAATGTAAAATTTTTTATTTGTCATGAAAATGTAAACAAACATCATACTATAGTATGTATCATGAAAATGTAAAATTTTTTATTTGTCATGAAAATGTAAACAAACATCATACTATAGTATGTATCATGAAAATGTAAACAAACATCATACTATAGTATGTATAATGAAAATGTAAAATTTTTTATTTGTCATGAAAATGTAAACAAACATCAACAAAAAATTAAAAAGTGTCATGAAAGTTTAAATAAACATCATACCAACGTATGTGTCATGAAAATGGATATAAACATCATACTATAGTATGTGTCATGAAAATGGAAATAAACATCATACTATAGTATGTGTCATGAAAATGGAAATAAACATCATACTATAGTATGTGTCATGAAAATGGAAATAAACATCATACTATAGTATGTGTCATGAAAATGGAAATAAACATCATACTATAGTATGTGTCATGAAAATGGAAACAAACATCATACTATAGTATGTATAATGAAAATGTAAAATTTTTTATTTGTCATGAAAATGTAAACAAACATCAACAAAAAATTAAAAAGTGTCAAGAAAGTTTAAATAAACATCATACCAACGTATGTGTCATGAAAATGGATATAAACATCATACTATAGTATGTGTCATGAAAATGGAAATAAACATCATACTATAGTATGTGTCATGAAAATGGAAATAAACATCATACTATAGTATGTGTCATGAAAATGGAAATAAACATCATACTATAGTATGTGTCATGAAAATGTAAACAAACATCATACTATAGTATGTATCATGAAAATGTAAACAAACATCATACTATAGTATGTATAATGAAAATGTAAAATTTTTTATTTGTCATGAAAATGTAAACAAACATCAACAAAAAATTAAAAAGTGTCATGAAAGTTTAAATAAACATCATACCAACGTATGTGTCATGAAAATGGAAATAAACATCATACTATAGTATGTGTCATGAAAATGTAAACAAACATCATACTATAGTATGTATCATGAAAATGTTAAATTTTTTATTTTTCATGAAAATGTAAACAAACATCATACTATAGTATGTATCATGAAAATGTAAAATTTTTTATTTGTCATGAAAATGTAAACAAACATCATACTATAGTATGTATCATGAAAATGTAAACAAACATCATACTATAGTATGTATAATGAAAATGTAAAATTTTTTATTTGTCATGAAAATGTAAACAAACATCAACAAAAAATTAAAAAGTGTCATGAAAGTTTAAATAAACATCATACCAACGTATGTGTCATGAAAATGGATATAAACATCATACTATAGTATGTGTCATGAAAATGGAAATAAACATCATACTATAGTATGTGTCATGAAAATGGAAATAAACATCATACTATAGTATGTGTCATGAAAATGGAAATAAACATCATACTATAGTATGTGTCATGAAAATGGAAATAAACATCATACTATAGTATGTGTCATGAAAATGGAAACAAACATCACACTATAGTATGTATAATGAAAATGTAAAATTTTTTATTTGTCATGAAAATGTAAACAAACATCAACAAAAAATTAAAAAGTGTCATGAAAGTTTAAATAAACATCATACCAACGTATGTGTCATGAAAATGGATATAAACATCATACTATAGTATGTGTCATGAAAATGGAAATAAACATCATACTATAGTATGTGTCATGAAAATGGAAATAAACATCATACTATAGTATGTGTCATGAAAATGGAAATAAACATCATACTATAGTATGTGTCATGAAAATGGAAATAAACATCATACTATAGTATGTGTCATGAAAATGGAAATAAACATCATACTATAGTATGTATAATGAAAATGTAAAATTTTTTATTTGTCATGAAAATGTAAACAAACATCAACAAAAAATTAAAAAGTGTCATGAAAGTTTAAATAAACATCATACCAACGTATGTGTCATGAAAATGGAAATAAACATCATACTATAGTATGTGTCATGAAAATGTAAACAAACATCATACTATAGTATGTATCATGAAAATGTAAAATTTTTTATTTGTCATGAAAATGTAAACAAACATCATACTATAGTATGTATCATGAAAATGTAAAATTTTTTATTTGTCATGAAAATGTAAACAAACATCATACTATAGTATGTATCATGAAAATGTAAACAAACATCATACTATAGTATGTATAATGAAAATGTAAAATTTTTTATTTGTCATGAAAATGTAAACAAACATCAACAAAAAATTAAAAAGTGTCATGAAAGTTTAAATAAACATCATACCAACGTATGTGTCATGAAAATGGATATAAACATCATACTATAGTATGTGTCATGAAAATGGAAATAAACATCATACTATAGTATGTGTCATGAAAATGGAAATAAACATCATACTATAGTATGTGTCATGAAAATGGAAATAAACATCATACTATAGTATGTGTCATGAAAATGGAAATAAACATCATACTATAGTATGTGTCATGAAAATGGAAACAAACATCATACTATAGTATGTAAAATGAAAATGTAAAATTTTTTATTTGTCATGAAAATGTAAACAAACATCAACAAAAAATTAAAAAGTGTCATGAAAGTTTAAATAAACATCATACCAACGTATGTGTCATGAAAATGGAAATAAACATCATACTATAGTATGTGTCATGAAAATGTAAACAAACATCATACTATAGTATGTATCATGAAAATGTTAAATTTTTTATTTTTCATGAAAATGTAAACAAACATCATACTATAGTATGTATCATGAAAATGTAAAATTTTTTATTTGTCATGAAAATGTAAACAAACATCATACTATAGTATGTATCATGAAAATGTAAACAAACATCATACTATAGTATGTATAATGAAAATGTAAAATTTTTTATTTGTCATGAAAATGTAAACAAACATCAACAAAAAATTAAAAAGTGTCATGAAAGTTTAAATAAACATCATACCAACGTATGTGTCATGAAAATGGATATAAACATCATACTATAGTATGTGTCATGAAAATGGAAATAAACATCATACTATAGTATGTGTCATGAAAATGGAAATAAACATCATACTATAGTATGTGTCATGAAAATGGAAATAAACATCATACTATAGTATGTGTCATGAAAATGGAAATAAACATCATACTATAGTATGTGTCATGAAAATGTAAACAAACATCATACTATAGTATGTATAATGAAAATGTAAAATTTTTTATTTGTCATGAAAATGTAAACAAACATCAACAAAAAATTAAAAAGTGTCATGAAAGTTTAAATAAACATCATACCAACGTATGTGTCATGAAAATGGATATAAACATCATACTATAGTATGTGTCATGAAAATGGAAATAAACATCATACTATAGTATGTGTCATGAAAATGGAAATAAACATCATACTATAGTATGTGTCATGAAAATGGAAATAAACATCATACTATAGTATGTGTCATGAAAATGGAAATAAACATCATACTATAGTATGTGTCATGAAAATGGAAATAAACATCATACTATAGTATGTATAATGAAAATGTAAAAATTTTTATTTGTCATGAAAATGTAAACAAACATCAACAAAAAATTAAAAAGTGTCATGAAAGTTTAAATAAACATCATACCAACGTATGTGTCATGAAAATGGAAATAAACATCATACTATAGTATGTGTCATGAAAATGTAAACAAACATCATACTATAGTATGTATCATGAAAATGTAAAATTTTTTATTTGTCATGAAAATGTAAACAAACATCATACTATAGTATGTATCATGAAAATGTAAAATTTTTTATTTGTCATGAAAATGTAAACAAACATCATACTATAGTATGTATCATGAAAATGTAAACAAACATCATACTATAGTATGTATAATGAAAATGTAAAATTTTTTATTTGTCATGAAAATGTAAACAAACATCAACAAAAAATTAAAAAGTGTCATGCTAGTTTAAATAAACATCATACCAACGTATGTGTCATGAAAATGGATATAAACATCATACTATAGTATGTGTCATGAAAATGGAAATAAACATCATACTATAGTATGTGTCATGAAAATGGAAATAAACATCATACTATAGTATGTGTCATGAAAATGGAAATAAACATCATACTATAGTATGTGTCATGAAAATGGAAATAAACATCATACTATAGTATGTGTCATGAAAATGGAAATAAACATCATACTATAGTATATGTCATGAAAATGGAAATAAACATCATACTATAGTATGTGTCATGAAAATGGAAATAAACATCATACTATAGTATGTATAATGAAAATGTAAAATTTTTTATTTGTCATGAAAATGTAAACAAACATCAACAAAAAATTAAAAAGTGTCATGAAAGTTTAAATAAACATCATACCAACGTATGTGTCATGAAAATGGATATAAACATCATACTATAGTATGTGTCATGAAAATGGAAATAAACATCATACTATAGTATGTGTCATGAAAATGGAAATAAACATCATACTATAGTATGTGTCATGAAAATGGAAATAAACATCATACTATAGTATGTGTCATGAAAATGGAAATAAACATCATACTATAGTATGTGTCATGAAAATGTAAACAAACATCATACTATAGTATGTATAATGAAAATGTAAAATTTTTTCTTTGTCATGAAAATGTAAACAAACATCAACAAAAAATTAAAAAGTGTCATGAAAGTTTAAATAAACATCATACCAACGTATGTGTCATGAAAATGGATATAAACATCATACTATAGTATGTGTCATGAAAATGGAAATAAACATCATACTATAGTATGTGTCATGAAAATGGAAATAAACATCATACTATAGTATGTGTCATGAAAATGGAAATAAACATCATACTATAGTATGTGTCATGAAAATGGAAATAAACATCATACTATAGTATGTGTCATGAAAATGGAAATAAACATCATACTATAGTATGTATAATGAAAATGTAAAATTTTTTATTTGTCATGAAAATGTAAACAAACATCAACAAAAAATTAAAAAGTGTCATGAAAGTTTAAATAAACATCATACCAACGTATGTGTCATGAAAATGGAAATAAACATCATACTATAGTATGTGTCATGAAAATGTAAACAAACATCATACTATAGTATGTATCATGAAAATGTAAAATTTTTTATTTGTCATGAAAATGTAAACAAACATCATACTATAGTATGTATCATGAAAATGTAAAATTTTTTATTTGTCATGAAAATGTAAACAAACATCATACTATAGTATGTATCATGAAAATGTAAACAAACATCATACTATAGTATGTATAATGAAAATGTAAAATTTTTTATTTGTCATGAAAATGTAAACAAACATCAACAAAAAATTAAAAAGTGTCATGAAAGTTTAAATAAACATCATACCAACGTATGTGTCATGAAAATGGATATAAACATCATACTATAGTATGTGTCATGAAAATGGAAATAAACATCATACTATAGTATGTGTCATGAAAATGGAAATAAACATCATACTATAGTATGTGTCATGAAAATGGAAATAAACATCATACTATAGTATGTGTCATGAAAATGGAAATAAACATCATACTATAGTATGTGTCATGAAAATGGAAACAAACATCATACTATAGTATGTATAATGAAAATGTAAAATTTTTTATTTGTCATGAAAATGTAAACAAACATCAACAAAAAATTAAAAAGTGTCAAGAAAGTTTAAATAAACATCATACCAACGTATGTGTCATGAAAATGGATATAAACATCATACTATAGTATGTGTCATGAAAATGGAAATAAACATCATACTATAGTATGTGTCATGAAAATGGAAATAAACATCATACTATAGTATGTGTCATGAAAATGGAAATAAACATCATACTATAGTATGTGTCATGAAAATGTAAACAAACATCATACTATAGTATGTATCATGAAAATGTAAACAAACATCATACTATAGTATGTATAATGAAAATGTAAAATTTTTTATTTGTCATGAAAATGTAAACAAACATCAACAAAAAATTAAAAAGTGTCATGAAAGTTTAAATAAACATCATACCAACGTATGTGTCATGAAAATGGAAATAAACATCATACTATAGTATGTGTCATGAAAATGTAAACAAACATCATACTATAGTATGTATCATGAAAATGTTAAATTTTTTATTTTTCATGAAAATGTAAACAAACATCATACTATAGTATGTATCATGAAAATGTAAATTTTTTTATTTGTCATGAAAATGTAAACAAACATCATACTATAGTATGTATCATGAAAATGTAAACAAACATCATACTATAGTATGTATAATGAAAATGTAAAATTTTTTATTTGTCATGAAAATGTAAACAAACATCAACAAAAAATTAAAAAGTGTCATGAAAGTTTAAATAAACATCATACCAACGTATGTGTCATGAAAATGGATATAAACATCATACTATAGTATGTGTCATGAAAATGGAAATAAACATCATACTATAGTATGTGTCATGAAAATGGAAATAAACATCATACTATAGTATGTGTCATGAAAATGGAAATAAACATCATACTATAGTATGTGTCATGAAAATGGAAATAAACATCATACTATAGTATGTGTCATGAAAATGGAAACAAACATCACACTATAGTATGTATAATGAAAATGTAAAATTTTTTATTTGTCATGAAAATGTAAACAAACATCAACAAAAAATTAAAAAGTGTCATGAAAGTTTAAATAAACATCATACCAACGTATGTGTCATGAAAATGGATATAAACATCATACTATAGTATGTGTCATGAAAATGGAAATAAACATCATACTATAGTATGTGTCATGAAAATGGAAATAAACATCATACTATAGTATGTGTCATGAAAATGGAAATAAACATCATACTATAGTATGTGTCATGAAAATGGAAATAAACATCATACTATAGTATGTGTCATGAAAATGGAAATAAACATCATACTATAGTATGTATAATGAAAATGTAAAATTTTTTATTTGTCATGAAAATGTAAACAAACATCAACAAAAAATTAAAAAGTGTCATGAAAGTTTAAATAAACATCATACCAACGTATGTGTCATGAAAATGGAAATAAACATCATACTATAGTATGTGTCATGAAAATGTAAACAAACATCATACTATAGTATGTATCATGAAAATGTAAAATTTTTTATTTGTCATGAAAATGTAAACAAACATCATACTATAGTATGTATCATGAAAATGTAAAATTTTTTATTTGTCATGAAAATGTAAACAAACATCATACTATAGTATGTATCATGAAAATGTAAACAAACATCATACTATAGTATGTATAATGAAAATGTAAAATTTTTTATTTGTCATGAAAATGTAAACAAACATCAACAAAAAATTAAAAAGTGTCATGAAAGTTTAAATAAACATCATACCAACGTATGTGTCATGAAAATGGATATAAACATCATACTATAGTATGTGTCATGAAAATGGAAATAAACATCATACTATAGTATGTGTCATGAAAATGGAAATAAACATCATACTATAGTATGTGTCATGAAAATGGAAATAAACATCATACTATAGTATGTGTCATGAAAATGGAAATAAACATCATACTATAGTATGTGTCATGAAAATGGAAATAAACATCATACTATAGTATGTGTCATGAAAATGTAAACAAACATCATACTATAGTATGTATAATGAAAATGTAAAATTTTTTATTTGTCATGAAAATGTAAACAAACATCAACAAAAAATTAAAAAGTGTCATGAAAGTTTAAATAAACATCATACCAACGTATGTGTCATGAAAATGGATATAAACATCATACTATAGTATGTGTCATGAAAATGGAAATAAACATCATACTATAGTATGTGTCATGAAAATGGAAATAAACATCATACTATAGTATGTGTCATGAAAATGGAAATAAACATCATACTATAGTATGTGTCATGAAAATGGAAATAAACATCATACTATAGTATGTGTCATGAAAATGGAAATAAACATCATACTATAGTATGTATAATGAAAATGTAAAATTTTTTATTTGTCATGAAAATGTAAACAAACATCAACAAAAAATTAAAAAGTGTCATGAAAGTTTAAATAAACATCATACCAACGTATGTGTCATGAAAATGGAAATAAACATCATACTATAGTATGTGTCATGAAAATGTAAACAAACATCATACTATAGTATGTATCATGAAAATGTAAAATTTTTTATTTGTCATGAAAATGTAAACAAACATCATACTATAGTATGTATCATGAAAATGTAAAATTTTTTATTTGTCATGAAAATGTAAACAAACATCATACTATAGTATGTATCATGAAAATGTAAACAAACATCATACTATAGTATGTATAATGAAAATGTAAAATTTTTTATTTGTCATGAAAATGTAAACAAACATCAACAAAAAATTAAAAAGTGTCATGAAAGTTTAAATAAACATCATACCAACGTATGTGTCATGAAAATGGATATAAACATCATACTATAGTATGTGTCATGAAAATGGAAATAAACATCATACTATAGTATGTGTCATGAAAATGGAAATAAACATCATACTATAGTATGTGTCATGAAAATGGAAATAAACATCATACTATAGTATGTGTCATGAAAATGGAAATAAACATCATACTATAGTATGTGTCATGAAAATGGAAACAAACATCATACTATAGTATGTATAATGAAAATGTAAAATTTTTTATTTGTCATGAAAATGTAAACAAACATCAACAAAAAATTAAAAAGTGTCAAGAAAGTTTAAATAAACATCATACCAACGTATGTGTCATGAAAATGGATATAAACATCATACTATAGTATGTGTCATGAAAATGGAAATAAACATCATACTATAGTATGTGTCATGAAAATGGAAATAAACATCATACTATAGTATGTGTCATGAAAATGGAAATAAACATCATACTATAGTATATGTCATGAAAATGGAAATAAACATCATACTATAGTATGTGTCATGAAAATGGAAATAAACATCATACTATAGTATGTATAATGAAAATGTAAAATTTTTTATTTGTCATGAAAATGTAAACAAACATCAACAAAAAATTAAAAAGTGTCATGAAAGTTTAAATAAACATCATACCAACGTATGTGTCATGAAAATGGAAATAAACATCATACTATAGTATGTGTCATGAAAATGTAAACAAACATCATACTATAGTATGTATCATGAAAATGTAAAATTTTTTATTTGTCATGAAAATGTAAACAAACATCAACAAAAAATTAAAAAGTGTCATGAAAGTTTAAATAAACATCATACCAACGTATGTGTCATGAAAATGGATTTAAACATCATACTATAGTATGTGTCATGAAAATGGAAATAAACATCATACTATAGTATGTGTCATGAAAATGGAAATAAACATCATACTATAGTATGTGTCATGAAAATGGAAATAAACATCATACTATAGTATGTGTCATGAAAATGGAAATAAACATCATACTATAGTATGTGTCATGAAAATGGAAACAAACATCATACTATAGTATGTATAATGAAAATGTAAAATTTTTTATTTGTCATGAAAATGTAAACAAACATCAACAAAAAATTAAAAAGTGTCAAGAAAGTTTAAATAAACATCATACCAACGTATGTGTCATGAAAATGGATATAAACATCATACTATAGTATGTGTCATGAAAATGGAAATAAACATCATACTATAGTATGTGTCATGAAAATGGAAATAAACATCATACTATAGTATGTGTCATGAAAATGGAAATAAACATCATACTATAGTATGTGTCATGAAAATGGAAATAAACATCATACTATAGTATGTGTCATGAAAATGTAAACAAACATCATACTATAGTATGTATAATGAAAATGTAAAATTTTTTATTTGTCATGAAAATGTAAACAAACATCAACAAAAAATTGAAAAGTGTCATGAAAGTTTAAATAAACATCATACCAACGTATGTGTCATGAAAATGGATATAAACATCATACTATAGTATGTGTCATGAAAATGGAAATAAACATCATACTATAGTATGTGTCATGAAAATGGAAATAAACATCATACTATAGTATGTGTCATGAAAATGGAAATAAACATCATACTATAGTATGTGTCATGAAAATGGAAATAAACATCATACTATAGTATGTGTCATGAAAATGGAAATAAACATCATACTATAGTATGTATAATGAAAATGTAAAATTTTTTATTTGTCATGAAAATGTAAACAAACATCAACAAAAAATTAAAAAGTGTCATGAAAGTTTAAATAAACATCATACCAACGTATGTGTCATGAAAATGGAAATAAACATCATACTATAGTATGTGTCATGAAAATGTTAACAAACATCATACTATAGTATGTATCATGAAAATGTTAAATTTTTTATTTTTCATGAAAATGTAAACAAACATCATACTATAGTATGTATCATGAAAATGTAAAATTTTTTATTTGTCATGAAAATGTAAACAAACATCATACTATAGTATGTATCATGAAAATGTAAACAAACATCATACTATAGTATGTATAATGAAAATGTAAAATTTTTTATTTGTCATGAAAATGTAAACAAACATCAACAAAAAATTAAAAAGTGTCATGAAAGTTTAAATAAACATCATACCAACGTATGTGTCATGAAAATGGATATAAACATCATACTATAGTATGTGTCATGAAAATGGAAATAAACATCATACTATAGTATGTGTCATGAAAATGGAAATAAACATCATACTATAGTATGTGTCATGAAAATGGAAATAAACATCATACTATAGTATGTGTCATGAAAATGGAAATAAACATCATACTATAGTATGTATAATGAAAATGTAAAATTTTTTATTTGTCATGAAAATGTAAACAAACATCAACAAAAAATTAAAAAGTGTCATGAAAGTTTAAATAAACATCATACCAACGTATGTGTCATGAAAATGGAAATAAACATCATACTATAGTATGTGTCATGAAAATGTAAACAAACATCATACTATAGTATGTATCATGAAAATGTAAAATTTTTTATTTGTCATGAAAATGTAAACAAACATCATACTATAGTATGTATCATGAAAATGTAAAATTTTTTATTTGTCATGAAAATGTAAACAAACATCATACTATAGTATGTATCATGAAAATGTAAACAAACATCATACTATAGTATGTATAATGAAAATGTAAAATTTTTTATTTGTCATGAAAATGTAAACAAACATCAACAAAAAATTAAAAAGTGTCATGAAAGTTTAAATAAACATCATACCAACGTATGTGTCATGAAAATGGATATAAACATCATACTATAGTATGTGTCATGAAAATGGAAATAAACATCATACTATAGTATGTGTCATGAAAATGGAAATAAACATCATACTATAGTATGTGTCATGAAAATGGAAATAAACATCATACTATAGTATGTGTCATGAAAATGGAAATAAACATCATACTATAGTATGTGTCATGAAAATGGAAACAAACATCATACTATAGTATGTATAATGAAAATGTAAAATTTTTTATTTGTCATGAAAATGTAAACAAACATCAACAAAAAATTAAAAAGTGTCATGAAAGTTTAAATAAACATCATACCAACGTATGTGTCATGAAAATGGAAATAAACATCATACTATAGTATGTGTCATGAAAATGGAAATAAACATCATACTATAGTATGTGTCATGAAAATGGAAATAAACATCATACTATAGTATGTGTCATGAAAATGGAAATAAACATCATACTATAGTATGTGTCATGAAAATGTAAACAAACATCATACTATAGTATGTATAATGAAAATGTAAATTTTTTTATTTGTCATGAAAATGTAAACAAACATCAACAAAAAATTGAAAAGTGTCATGAAAGTTTAAATAAACATCATACCAACGTATGTGTCATGAAAATGGATATAAACATCATACTATAGTATGTGTCATGAAAATGGAAATAAACATCATACTATAGTATGTGTCATGAAAATGGAAATAAACATCATACTATAGTATGTGTCATGAAAATGGAAATAAACATCATACTATAGTATGTGTCATGAAAATGGAAATAAACATCATACTATAGTATGTATAATGAAAATGTAAAATTTTTTATTTGTCATGAAAATGTAAACAAACATCAACAAAAAATTAAAAAGTGTCATGAAAGTTTAAATAAACATCATACCAACGTATGTGTCATGAAAATGGAAATAAACATCATACTATAGTATGTGTCATGAAAATGTAAACAAACATCATACTATAGTATGTATCATGAAAATGTTAAATTTTTTATTTTTCATGAAAATGTAAACAAACATCATACTATAGTATGTATCATTAAAATGTAAAAATTTTTATTTGTCATGAAAATGTAAACAAACATCATACTATAGTATGTATCATGAAAATGTAAACAAACATCATACTATAGTATGTATAATGAAAATGTAAAATTTTTTATTTGTCATGAAAATGTAAACAAACATCAACAAAAAATTAAAAAGTGTCATGAAAGTTTAAATAAACATCATACCAACGTATGTGTCATGAAAATGGATATAAACATCATACTATAGTATGTGTCATGAAAATGGAAATAAACATCATACTATAGTATGTGTCATGAAAATGGAAATAAACATCATACTATAGTATGTGTCATGAAAATGGAAATAAACATCATACTATAGTATGTGTCATGAAAATGGAAATAAACATCATACTATAGTATGTGTCATGAAAATGTAAACAAACATCATACTATAGTATGTATAATGAAAATGTAAAATTTTTTATTTGTCATGAAAATGTAAACAAACATCAACAAAAAATTAAAAAGTGTCATGAAAGTTTAAATAAACATCATACCAACGTATGTGTCATGAAAATGGATATAAACATCATACTATAGTATGTGTCATGAAAATGGAAATAAACATCATACTATAGTATGTGTCATGAAAATGGAAATAAACATCATACTATAGTATGTGTCATGAAAATGGAAATAAACATCATACTATAGTATGTGTCATGAAAATGGAAATAAACATCATACTATAGTATGTGTCATGAAAATGGAAATAAACATCATACTATAGTATGTATAATGAAAATGTAAAATTTTTTATTTGTCATGAAAATGTAAACAAACATCAACAAAAAATTAAAAAGTGTCATGAAAGTTTAAATAAACATCATACCAACGTATGTGTCATGAAAATGGAAATAAACATCATACTATAGTATGTGTCATGAAAATGTAAACAAACATCATACTATAGTATGTATCATGAAAATGTAAAATTTTTTATTTGTCATGAAAATGTAAACAAACATCATACTATAGTATGTATCATGAAAATGTAAACAAACATCATACTATAGTATGTATAATGAAAATGTAAAATTTTTTATTTGTCATGAAAATGTAAACAAACATCAACAAAAAATTAAAAAGTGTCATGAAAGTTTAAATAAACATCATACCAACGTATGTGTCATGAAAATGGATATAAACATCATACTATAGTATGTGTGATGAAAATGGAAATAAACATCATACTATAGTATGTGTCATGAAAATGGAAATAAACATCATACTATAGTATGTGTCATGAAAATGGAAATAAACATCATACTATAGTATGTGTCATGAAAATGGAAATAAACATCATACTATAGTATGTGTCATGAAAATGGAAACAAACATCATACTATAGTATGTATAATGAAAATGTAAAATTTTTTATTTGTCATGAAAATGTAAACAAACATCAACAAAAAATTAAAAAGTGTCATGAAAGTTTAAATAAACATCATACCAACGTATGTGTCATGAAAATGGAAATAAACATCATACTGTAGTATGTGTCATGAAAATGTAAACAAACATCATACTATAGTATGTATCATGAAAATGTTAAATTTTTTATTTTTCATGAAAATGTAAACAAACATCATACTATAGTATGTATCATGAAAATGTAAAATTTTTTATTTGTCATGAAAATGTAAACAAACATCATACTATAGTATGTATCATGAAAATGTAAACAAACATCATACTATAGTATGTATAATGAAAATGTAAAATTTTTTATTTGTCATGAAAATGTAAACAAACATCAACAAAAAATTAAAAAGTGTCATGAAAGTTTAAATAAACATCATACCAACGTATGTGTCATGAAAATGGATATAAACATCATACTATAGTATGTGTCATGAAAATGGAAATAAACATCATACTATAGTATGTGTCATGAAAATGGAAATAAACATCATACTATAGTATGTGTCATGAAAATGGAAATAAACATCATACTATAGTATGTGTCATGAAAATGGAAATAAACATCATACTATAGTATGTGTCATGAAAATGTAAACAAACATCATACTATAGTATGTATAATGAAAATGTAAAATTTTTTATTTGTCATGAAAATGTAAACAAACATAAAAAAAAATTAAAAAGTGTCATGAAAGTTTAAATAAACATCATACCAACGTATGTGTCATGAAAATGGATATAAACATCATACTATAGTATGTGTCATGAAAATGGAAATAAACATCATACTATAGTATGTGTCATGAAAATGGAAATAAACATCATACTATAGTATGTGTCATGAAAATGGAAATAAACATCATACTATAGTATGTGTCATGAAAATGGAAATAAACATCATACTATAGTATGTGTCATGAAAATGGAAATAAACATCATACTATAGTATGTATAATGAAAATGTAAAATTTTTTATTTGTCATGAAAATGTAAACAAACATCAACAAAAAATTAAAAAGTGTCATGAAAGTTTAAATAAACATCATACCAACGTATGTGTCATGAAAATGGAAATAAACATCATACTATAGTATGTGTCATGAAAATGTAAACAAACATCATACTATAGTATGTATCATGAAAATGTAAAATTTTTTATTTGTCATGAAAATGTAAACAAACATCATACTATAGTATGTATCATGAAAATGTAAACAAACATCATACTATAGTATGTATAATGAAAATGTAAAATTTTTTATTTGTCATGAAAATGTAAACAAACATCAACAAAAAATTAAAAAGTGTCATGAAAGTTTAAATAAACATCATACCAACGTATGTGTCATGAAAATGGATATAAACATCATACTATAGTATGTGTGATGAAAATGGAAATAAACATCATACTATAGTATGTGTCATGAAAATGGAAATAAACATCATACTATAGTATGTGTCATGAAAATGGAAATAAACATCATACTATAGTATGTGTCATGAAAATGGAAACAAACATCATACTATAGTATGTATAATGAAAATGTAAAATTTTTTATTTGTCATGAAAATGTAAACAAACATCAACAAAAAATTAAAAAGTGTCATGAAAGTTTAAATAAACATCATACCAACGTATGTGTCATGAAAATGGAAATAAACATCATACTATAGTATGTGTCATGAAAATGTAAACAAACATCATACTATAGTATGTATCATGAAAATGTTAAATTTTTTATTTTTCATGAAAATGTAAACAAACATCATACTATAGTATGTATCATGAAAATGTAAAATTTTTTATTTGTCATGAAAATGTAAACAAACATCATACTATAGTATGTATCATGAAAATGTAAACAAACATCATACTATAGTATGTATAATGAAAATGTAAAATTTTTTATTTGTCATGAAAATGTAAACAAACATCAACAAAAAATTAAAAAGTGTCATGAAAGTTTAAATAAACATCATACCAACGTATGTGTCATGAAAATGGATATAAACATCATACTATAGTATGTGTCATGAAAATGGAAATAAACATCATACTATAGTATGTGTCATGAAAATGGAAATAAACATCATACTATAGTATGTGTCATGAAAATGGAAATAAACATCATACTATAGTATGTGTCATGAAAATGGAAATAAACATCATACTATAGTATGTGTCATGAAAATGTAAACAAACATCATACTATAGTATGTATAATGAAAATGTAAAATTTTTTATTTGTCATGAAAATGTAAACAAACATCAACAAAAAATTAAAAAGTGTCATGAAAGTTTAAATAAACATCATACCAACGTATGTGTCATGAAAATGGATATAAACATCATACTATAGTATGTGTCATGAAAATGGAAATAAACATCATACTATAGTATGTGTCATGAAAATGGAAATAAACATCATACTATAGTATGTGTCATGAAAATGGAAATAAACATCATACTATAGTATGTGTCATGAAAATGGAAATAAACATCATACTATAGTATGTGTCATGAAAATGGAAATAAACATCATACTATAGTATGTATAATGAAAATGTAAAATTTTTTATTTGTCATGAAAATGTAAACAAACATCAACAAAAAATTAAAAAGTGTCATGAAAGTTTAAATAAACATCATACCAACGTGTGTCATGAAAATGGAAATAAACATCATACTATAGTATGTGTCATGAAAATGTAAACAAACATCATACTATAGTATGTATCATGAAAATGTAAAATTTTTTATTTGTCATGAAAATGTAAACAAACATCATACTATAGTATGTATCATGAAAATGTAAACAAACATCATACTATAGTATGTATAATGAAAATGTAAAATTTTTTATTTGTCATGAAAATGTAAACAAACATCAACAAAAAATTAAAAAGTGTCATGAAAGTTTAAATAAACATCATACCAACGTATGTGTCATGAAAATGGATATAAACATCATACTATAGTATGTGTCATGAAAATGGAAATAAACATCATACTATAGTATGTGTCATGAAAATGGAAATAAACATCATACTATAGTATGTGTCATGAAAATGGAAATAAACATCATACTATAGTATGTGTCATGAAAATGGAAATAAACATCATACTATAGTATGTGTCATGAAAATGGAAACAAACATCATACTATAGTATGTATAATGAAAATGTAAAATTTTTTATTTGTCATGAAAATGTAAACAAACATCAACAAAAAATTAAAAAGTGTCAAGAAAGTTTAAATAAACATCATACCAACGTATGTGTCATGAAAATGGAAATAAACATCATACTATAGTATGTGTCATGAAAATGGAAATAAACATCATACTATAGTATGTGTCATGAAAATGGAAATAAACATCATACTATAGTATGTGTCATGAAAATGGAAATAAACATCATACTATAGTATGTATAATGAAAATGTAAAATTTTTTATTTGTCATGAAAATGTAAACAAACATCAACAAAAAATTAAAAAGTGTCATGAAAGTTTAAATAAACATCATACCAACGTATGTGTCATGAAAATGGAAATAAACATCATACTATAGTATGTGTCATGAAAATGTAAACAAACATCATACTATAGTATGTATCATGAAAATGTAAAATTTTTTATTTGTCATGAAAATGTAAACAAACATCATACTATAGTATGTATCATGAAAATGTAAAATTTTTTATTTGTCATGAAAATGTAAACAAACATCATACTATAGTATGTATCATGAAAATGTAAACAAACATCATACTATAGTATGTATAATGAAAATGTAAAATTTTTTATTTGTCATGAAAATGTAAACAAACATCAACAAAAAATTAAAAAGTGTCATGAAAGTTTAAATAAACATCATACCAACGTATGTGTCATGAAAATGGATATAAACATCATACTATAGTATGTGTCATGAAAATGGAAATAAACATCATACTATAGTATGTGTCATGAAAATGGAAATAAACATCATACTATAGTATGTGTCATGAAAATGGAAATAAACATCATACTATAGTATGTGTCATGAAAATGGAAATAAACATCATACTATAGTATGTGTCATGAAAATGGAAACAAACATCATACTATAGTATGTATAATGAAAATGTAAAATTTTTTATTTGTCATGAAAATGTAAACAAACATCAACAAAAAATTAAAAAGTGTCAAGAAAGTTTAAATAAACATCATACCAACGTATGTGTCATGAAAATGGATATAAACATCATACTATAGTATGTGTCATGAAAATGGAAATAAACATCATACTATAGTATGTGTCATGAAAATGGAAATAAACATCATACTATAGTATGTGTCATGAAAATGGAAATAAACATCATACTATAGTATGTGTCATGAAAATGGAAATAAACATCATACTATAGTATGTGTCATGAAAATGTAAACAAACATCATACTATAGTATGTATAATGAAAATGTAAAATTTTTTATTTGTCATGAAAATGTAAACAAACATCAACAAAAAATTAAAAAGTGTCATGAAAGTTTAAATAAACATCATACCAACGTATGTGTCATGAAAATGGATATAAACATCATACTATAGTATGTGTCATGAAAATGGAAATAAACATCATACTATAGTATGTGTCATGAAAATGGAAATAAACATCATACTATAGTATGTGTCATGAAAATGGAAATAAACATCATACTATAGTATGTGTCATGAAAATGGAAATAAACATCATACTATAGTATGTGTCATGAAAATGGAAATAAACATCATACTATAGTATGTATAATGAAAATGTAAAATTTTTTATTTGTCATGAAAATGTAAACAAACATCAACAAAAAATTAAAAAGTGTCATGAAAGTTTAAATAAACATCATACCAACGTATGTGTCATGAAAATGGAAATAAACATCATACTATAGTATGTGTCATGAAAATGTAAACAAACATCATACTATAGTATGTATCATGAAAATGTAAAATTTTTTATTTGTCATGAAAATGTAAACAAACATCATACTATAGTATGTATCATGAAAATGTAAAATTTTTTATTTGTCATGAAAATGTAAACAAACATCATACTATAGTATGTATCAAGAAAATGTAAACAAACATCATACTATAGTATGTATAATGAAAATGTAAAATTTTTTATTTGTCATGAAAATGTAAACAAACATCAACAAAAAATTAAAAAGTGTCATGAAAGTTTAAATAAACATCATACCAACGTATGTGTCATGAAAATGGATATAAACATCATACTATAGTATGTGTCATGAAAATGGAAATAAACATCATACTATAGTATGTGTCATGAAAATGGAAATAAACATCATACTATAGTATGTGTCATGAAAATGGAAATAAACATCATACTATAGTATGTGTCATGAAAATGGAAATAAACATCATACTATAGTATGTGTCATGAAAATGGAAACAAACATCATACTATAGTATGTATAATGAAAATGTAAACTTTTTTATTTGTCATGAAAATGTAAACAAACATCAACAAAAAATTAAAAAGTGTCATGAAAGTTTAAATAAACATCATACCAACGTATGTGTCATGAAAATGGAAATAAACATCATACTATAGTATGTGTCATGAAAATGTAAACAAACATCATACTATAGTATGTATCATGAAAATGTTAAATTTTTTATTTTTCATGAAAATGTAAACAAACATCATACTATAGTATGTATCATGAAAATGTAAAATTTTTTATTTGTCATGAAAATGTAAACAAACATCATACTAAAGTATGTATCATGAAAATGTAAACAAACATCATACTATGGTATGTATAATGAAAATGTAAAATTTTTTATTTGTCATGAAAATGTAAACAAACATCAACAAAAAATTAAAAAGTGTCATGAAAGTTTAAATAAACATCATACCAACGTATGTGTCATGAAAATGGATATAAACATCATACTATAGTATGTGTCATGAAAATGGAAATAAACATCATACTATAGTATGTGTCATGAAAATGGAAATAAACATCATACTATAGTATGTGTCATGAAAATGGAAATAAACATCATACTATAGTATGTGTCATGAAAATGGAAATAAACATCATACTATAGTATGTGTCATGAAAATGTAAACAAACATCATACTATAGTATGTATAATGAAAATGTAAAATTTTTTATTTGTCATGAAAATGTAAACAAACATCAACAAAAAATTAAAAAGTGTCATGAAAGTTTAAATAAACATCATACCAACGTATGTGTCATGAAAATGGATATAAACATCATACTATAGTATGTGTCATGAAAATGGAAATAAACATCATACTATAGTATGTGTCATGAAAATGGAAATAAACATCATACTATAGTATGTGTCATGAAAATGGAAATAAACATCATACTATAGTATGTGTCATGAAAATGGAAATAAACATCATACTATAGTATGTGTCATGAAAATGGAAATAAACATCATACTATAGTATGTATAATGAAAATGTAAAATTTTTTATTTGTCATGAAAATGTAAACAAACATCAACAAAAAATTAAAAAGTGTCATGAAAGTTTAAATAAACATCATACCAACGTATGTGTCATGAAAATGGAAATAAACATCATACTATAGTATGTGTCATGAAAATGTAAACAAACATCATACTATAGTATGTATCATGAAAATGTAAAATTTTTTATTTGTCATGAAAATGTAAACAAACATCATACTATAGTATGTATCATGAAAATGTAAAATTTTTTATTTATCATGAAAATGTAAACAAACATCATACTATAGTATGTATCATGAAAATGTAAACAAACATCATACTATAGTATGTATAATGAAAATGTAAAATTTTTTATTTGTCATGAAAATGTAAACAAACATCAACAACAAATTAAAAAGTGTCATGAAAGTTTAAATAAACATCATACCAACGTATGTGTCATGAAAATGGATATAAACATCATACTATAGTATGTGTCATGAAAATGGAAATAAACATCATACTATAGTATGTGTCATGAAAATGGAAATAAACATCATACTATAGTATGTGTCATGAAAATGGAAATAAACATCATACTATAGTATGTGTCATGAAAATGGAAATAAACATCATACTATAGTATGTATAATGAAAATGTAAAATTTTTTATTTGTCATGAAAATGTAAACAAACATCAACAAAAAATTAAAAAGTGTCAAGAAAGTTTAAATAAACATCATACCAACGTATGTGTCATGAAAATGGATATAAACATCATACTATAGTATGTGTCATGAAAATGGAAATAAACATCATACTATAGTATGTGTCATGAAAATGGAAATAAACATCATACTATAGTATGTGTCATGAAAATGGAAATAAACATCATACTATAGTATGTGTCATGAAAATGTAAACAAACATCATACTATAGTATGTATCATGAAAATGTAAACAAACATCATACTATAGTATGTATAATGAAAATGTAAAATTTTTTATTTGTCATGAAAATGTAAACAAACATCAACAAAAAATTAAAAAGTGTCATGAAAGTTTAAATAAACATCATACCAACGTATGTGTCATGAAAATGGAAATAAACATCATACTATAGTATGTGTCATGAAAATGTAAACAAACATCATACTATAGTATGTATCATGAAAATGTTAAATTTTTTATTTTTCATGAAAATGTAAACAAACATCATACTATAGTATGTATCATGAAAATGTAAAATTTTTTATTTGTCATGAAAATGTAAACAAACATCATACTATAGTATGTATCATGAAAATGTAAACAAACATCATACTATAGTATGTATAATGAAAATGTAAAATTTTTTATTTGTCATGAAAATGTAAACAAACATCAACAAAAAATTAAAAAGTGTCATGAAAGTTTAAATAAACATCATACCAACGTATGTGTCATGAAAATGGATATAAACATCATACTATAGTATGTGTCATGAAAATGGAAATAAACATCATACTATAGTATGTGTCATGAAAATGGAAATAAACATCATACTATAGTATGTGTCATGAAAATGGAAATAAACATCATACTATAGTATGTGTCATGAAAATGGAAATAAACATCATACTATAGTATGTGTCATGAAAATGGAAACAAACATCACACTATAGTATGTATAATGAAAATGTAAAATTTTTATTTGTCATGAAAATGTAAACAAACATCAACAAAAAATTAAAAAGTGTCATGAAAGTTTAAATAAACATCATACCAACGTATGTGTCATGAAAATGGATATAAACATCATACTATAATATGTGTCATGAAAATGGAAATAAACATCATACTATAGTATGTGTCATGAAAATGGAAATAAACATCATACTATAGTATGTGTCATGAAAATGGAAATAAACATCATACTATAGTATGTGTCATGAAAATGGAAATAAACATCATACTATAGTATGTATAATGAAAATGTAAAATTTTTTATTTGTCATGAAAATGTAAACAAACATCAACAAAAAATTAAAAAGTGTCATGAAAGTTTAAATAAACATCATACCAACGTATGTGTCATGAAAATGGAAATAAACATCATACTATAGTATGTGTCATGAAAATGTAAACAAACATCATACTATAGTATGTATCATGAAAATGTAAAATTTTTTATTTGTCATGAAAATGTAAACAAACATCATACTATAGTATGTATCATGAAAATGTAAAATTTTTTATTTGTCATGAAAATGTAAACAAACATCATACTATAGTATGTATCATGAAAATGTAAACAAACATCATACTATAGTATGTATAATGAAAATGTAAAATTTTTTATTTGTCATGAAAATGTAAACAAACATCAACAAAAAATTAAAAAGTGTCATGAAAGTTTAAATAAACATCATACCAACGTATGTGTCATGAAAATGGATATAAACATCATACTATAGTATGTGTCATGAAAATGGAAATAAACATCATACTATAGTATGTGTCATGAAAATGGAAATAAACATCATACTATAGTATGTGTCATGAAAATGGAAATAAACATCATACTATAGTATGTGTCATGAAAATGGAAACAAACATCATACTATAGTATGTATAATGAAAATGTAAAATTTTTTATTTGTCATGAAAATGTAAACAAACATCAACAAAAAATTAAAAAGTGTCATGAAAGTTTAAATAAACATCATACCAACGTATGTGTCATGAAAATGGAAATAAACATCATACTATAGTATGTGTCATGAAAATGTAAACAAACATCATACTATAGTATGTATCATGAAAATGTTAAATTTTTTATTTTTCATGAAAATGTAAACAAACATCATACTATAGTATGTATCATGAAAATGTAAAATTTTTTATTTGTCATGAAAATGTAAACAAACATCATACTATAGTATGTATCATGAAAATGTAAACAAACATCATACTATAGTATGTATCATGAAAATGTAAAATTTTTTATTTGTCATGAAAATGTAAACAAACATCATACTATAGTATGTATCATGAAAATGTAAACAAACATCATACTATAGTATGTATAATGAAAATGTAAAATTTTTTATTTGTCATGAAAATGTAAACAAACATCAACAAAAAATTAAAAAGTGTCATGAAAGTTTAAATAAACATCATACCAACGTATGTGTCATGAAAATGGATATAAACATCATACTATAGTATGTGTCATGAAAATGGAAATAAACATCATACTATAGTATGTGTCATGAAAATGGAAATAAACATCATACTATAGTATGTGTCATGAAAATGGAAATAAACATCATACTATAGTATGTGTCATGAAAATGGAAATAAACATCATACTATAGTATGTGTCATGAAAATGGAAACAAACATCATACTATAGTATGTATAATGAAAATGTAAAATTTTTTATTTGTCATGAAAATGTAAACAAACATCAACAAAAAATTAAAAAGTGTCATGAAAGTTTAAATAAACATCATACCAACGTATGTGTCATGAAAATGGAAATAAACATCATACTATAGTATGTGTCATGAAAATGTAAACAAACATCATACTATAGTATGTATCATGAAAATGTTAAATTTTTTATTTTTCATGAAAATGTAAACAAACATCATACTATAGTATGTATCATGAAAATGTAAAATTTTTTATTTGTCATGAAAATGTAAACAAACATCATACTATAGTATGTATCATGAAAATGTAAACAAACATCATACTATAGTATGTATAATGAAAATGTAAAATTTTTTATTTGTCATGAAAATGTAAACAAACATCAACAAAAAATTAAAAAGTGTCATGAAAGTTTAAATAAACATCATACCAACGTATGTGTCATGAAAATGGATATAAACATCATACTATAGTATGTGTCATGAAAATGGAAATAAACATCATACTATAGTATGTGTCATGAAAATGGAAATAAACATCATACTATAGTATGTGTCATGAAAATGGAAATAAACATCATACTATAGTATGTGTCATGAAAATGGAAATAAACATCATACTATAGTATGTGTCATGAAAATGTAAACAAACATCATACTATAGTATGTATAATGAAAATGTAAAATTTTTTATTTGTCATGAAAATGTAAACAAACATCAACAAAAAATTAAAAATGTCATGAAAGTTTAAATAAACATCATACCAACGTATGTGTCATGAAAATGGATATAAACATCATACTATAGTATGTGTCATGAAAATGGAAATAAACATCATACTATAGTATGTGTCATGAAAATGGAAATAAACATCATACTATAGTATGTGTCATGAAAATGGAAATAAACATCATACTATAGTATGTGTCATGAAAATGGAAATAAACATCATACTATAGTATGTGTCATGAAAATGGAAATAAACATCATACTATAGTATGTATAATGAAAATGTAAAATTTTTTATTTGTCATGAAAATGTAAACAAACATCAACAAAAAATTAAAAAGTGTCATGAAAGTTTAAATAAACATCATACCAACGTATGTGTCATGAAAATGGAAATAAACATCATACTATAGTATGTGTCATGAAAATGTAAACAAACATCATACTATAGTATGTATCATGAAAATGTAAAATTTTTTATTTGTCATGAAAATGTAAACAAACATCATACTATAGTATGTATCATGAAAATGTAAAAATTTTTATTTGTCATGAAAATGTAAACAAACATCATACTATAGTATGTATCATGAAAATGTAAACAAACATCATACTATAGTATGTATAATGAAAATGTAAAATTTTTTATTTGTCATGAAAATGTAAACAAACATCAACAAAAAATTAAAAAGTGTCATGCTAGTTTAAATAAACATCATACCAACGTATGTGTCATGAAAATGGATATAAACATCATACTATAGTATGTGTCATGAAAATGGAAATAAACATCATACTATAGTATGTGTCATGAAAATGGAAATAAACATCATACTATAGTATGTGTCATGAAAATGGAAATAAACATCATACTATAGTATGTGTCATGAAAATGGAAATAAACATCATACTATAGTATGTGTCATGAAAATGGAAACAAACATCATACTATAGTATGTATAATGAAAATGTAAAATTTTTTATTTGTCATGAAAATGTAAACAAACATCAACAAAAAATTAAAAAGTGTCAAGAAAGTTTAAATAAACATCATACCAACGTATGTGTCATGAAAATGGATATAAACATCATACTATAGTATGTGTCATGAAAATGGAAATAAACATCATACTATAGTATGTGTCATGAAAATGGAAATAAACATCATACTATAGTATGTGTCATGAAAATGGAAATAAACATCATACTATAGTATATGTCATGAAAATGGAAATAAACATCATACTATAGTATGTGTCATGAAAATGGAAATAAACATCATACTATAGTATGTATAATGAAAATGTAAAATTTTTTATTTGTCATGAAAATGTAAACAAACATCAACAAAAAATTAAAAAGTGTCATGAAAGTTTAAATAAACATCATACCAACGTATGTGTCATGAAAATGGAAATAAACATCATACTATAGTATGTGTCATGAAAATGTAAACAAACATCATACTATAGTATGTATCATGAAAATGTAAAATTTTTTATTTGTCATGAAAATGTAAACAAACATCATACTATAGTATGTATCATGAAAATTTAAAATTTTTTATTTGTCATGAAAATGTAAACAAACATCATACTATAGTATGTATCATGAAAATGTAAACAAACATCATACTATAGTATGTATAATGAAAATGTAAAATTTTTTATTTGTCATGAAAATGTAAACAAACATCAACAAAAAATTAAAAAGTGTCATGAAAGTTTAAATAAACATCATACCAACGTATGTGTCATGAAAATGGATATAAACATCATACTATAGTATGTGTCATGAAAATGGAAATAAACATCATACTATAGTATGTGTCATGAAAATGGAAATAAACATCATACTATAGTATGTGTCATGAAAATGGAAATAAACATCATACTATAGTATGTGTCATGAAAATGGAAATAAACATCATACTATAGTATGTGTCATGAAAATGGAAACAAACATCATACTATAGTATGTATAATGAAAATGTAAAATTTTTTATTTGTCATGAAAATGTAAACAAACATCAACAAAAAATTAAAAAGTGTCAAGAAAGTTTAAATAAACATCATACCAACGTATGTGTCATGAAAATGGATATAAACATCATACTATAGTATGTGTCATGAAAATGGAAATAAACATCATACTATAGTATGTGTCATGAAAATGGAAATAAACATCATACTATAGTATGTGTCATGAAAATGGAAATAAACATCATACTATAGTATGTGTCATGAAAATGGAAATAAACATCATACTATAGTATGTGTCATGAAAATGGAAACAAACATCATACTATAGTATGTATAATGAAAATGTAAAATTTTTTATTTGTCATGAAAATGTAAACAAACATCAACAAAAAATTGAAAAGTGTCATGAAAGTTTAAATAAACATCATACCAACGTATGTGTCATGAAAATGGATATAAACATCATACTATAGTATGTGTCATGAAAATGGAAATAAACATCATACTATAGTATGTGTCATGAAAATGGAAATAAACATCATACTATAGTATGTGTCATGAAAATGGAAATAAACATCATACTATAGTATGTGTCATGAAAATGGAAATAAACATCATACTATAGTATGTGTCATGAAAATGGAAATAAACATCATACTATAGTATGTATAATGAAAATGTAAAATTTTTTATTTGTCATGAAAATGTAAACAAACATCAACAAAAAATTAAAAAGTGTCATGAAAGTTTAAATAAACATCATACCAACGTATGTGTCATGAAAATGGAAATAAACATCATACTATAGTATGTGTCATGAAAATGTTAACAAACATCATACTATAGTATGTATCATGAAAATGTTAAATTTTTTATTTTTCATGAAAATGTAAACAAACATCATACTATAGTATGTATCATGAAAATGTAAAATTTTTTATTTGTCATGAAAATGTAAACAAACATCATACTATAGTATGTATCATGAAAATGTAAACAAACATCATACTATAGTATGTATAATGAAAATGTAAAATTTTTTATTTGTCATGAAAATGTAAACAAACATCAACAAAAAATTAAAAAGTGTCATGAAAGTTTAAATAAACATCATACCAACGTATGTGTCATGAAAATGGATATAAACATCATACTATAGTATGTGTCATGAAAATGGAAATAAACATCATACTATAGTATGTGTCATGAAAATGGAAATAAACATCATACTATAGTATGTGTCATGAAAATGGAAATAAACATCATACTATAGTATGTGTCATGAAAATGGAAATAAACATCATACTATAGTATGTATAATGAAAATGTAAAATTTTTTATTTGTCATGAAAATGTAAACAAACATCAACAAAAAATTAAAAAGTGTCATGAAAGTTTAAATAAACATCATACCAACGTATGTGTCATGAAAATGGAAATAAACATCATACTATAGTATGTGTCATGAAAATGTAAACAAACATCATACTATAGTATGTATCATGAAAATGTAAAATTTTTTATTTGTCATGAAAATGTAAACAAACATCATACTATAGTATGTATCATGAAAATTTAAAATTTTTTATTTGTCATGAAAATGTAAACAAACATCATACTATAGTATGTATCATGAAAATGTAAACAAACATCATACTATAGTATGTATAATGAAAATGTAAAATTTTTTTATTTGTCATGAAAATGTAAACAAACATCAACAAAAAATTAAAAAGTGTCATGAAAGTTTAAATAAACATCATACCAACGTATGTGTCATGAAAATGGATATAAACATCATACTATAGTATGTGTCATGAAAATGGAAATAAACATCATACTATAGTATGTGTCATGAAAATGGAAATAAACATCATACTATAGTATGTGTCATGAAAATGGAAATAAACATCATACTATAGTATGTGTCATGAAAATGGAAATAAACATCATACTATAGTATGTGTCATGAAAATGGAAACAAACATCATACTATAGTATGTATAATGAAAATGTAAAATTTTTTATTTGTCATGAAAATGTAAACAAACATCAACAAAAAATTAAAAAGTGTCAAGAAAGTTTAAATAAACATCATACCAACGTATGTGTCATGAAAATGGATATAAACATCATACTATAGTATGTGTCATGAAAATGGAAATAAACATCATACTATAGTATGTGTCATGAAAATGGAAATAAACATCATACTATAGTATGTGTCATGAAAATGGAAATAAACATCATACTATAGTATGTGTCATGAAAATGGAAATAAACATCATACTATAGTATGTGTCATGAAAATGGAAACAAACATCATACTATAGTATGTATAATGAAAATGTAAAATTTTTTATTTGTCATGAAAATGTAAACAAACATCAACAAAAAATTGAAAAGTGTCATGAAAGTTTAAATAAACATCATACCAACGTATGTGTCATGAAAATGGATATAAACATCATACTATAGTATGTGTCATGAAAATGGAAATAAACATCATACTATAGTATGTGTCATGAAAATGGAAATAAACATCATACTATAGTATGTGTCATGAAAATGGAAATAAACATCATACTATAGTATGTGTCATGAAAATGGAAATAAACATCATACTATAGTATGTGTCATGAAAATGGAAATAAACATCATACTATAGTATGTATAATGAAAATGTAAAATTTTTTATTTGTCATGAAAATGTAAACAAACATCAACAAAAAATTAAAAAGTGTCATGAAAGTTTAAATAAACATCATACCAACGTATGTGTCATGAAAATGGAAATAAACATCATACTATAGTATGTGTCATGAAAATGTTAACAAACATCATACTATAGTATGTATCATGAAAATGTTAAATTTTTTATTTTTCATGAAAATGTAAACAAACATCATACTATAGTATGTATCATGAAAATGTAAAATTTTTTATTTGTCATGAAAATGTAAACAAACATCATACTATAGTATGTATCATGAAAATGTAAACAAACATCATACTATAGTATGTATAATGAAAATGTAAAATTTTTTATTTGTCATGAAAATGTAAACAAACATCAACAAAAAATTAAAAAGTGTCATGAAAGTTTAAATAAACATCATACCAACGTATGTGTCATGAAAATGGATATAAACATCATACTATAGTATGTGTCATGAAAATGGAAATAAACATCATACTATAGTATGTGTCATGAAAATGGAAATAAACATCATACTATAGTATGTGTCATGAAAATGGAAATAAACATCATACTATAGTATGTGTCATGAAAATGGAAATAAACATCATACTATAGTATGTATAATGAAAATGTAAAATTTTTTATTTGTCATGAAAATGTAAACAAACATCAACAAAAAATTAAAAAGTGTCATGAAAGTTTAAATAAACATCATACCAACGTATGTGTCATGAAAATGGAAATAAACATCATACTATAGTATGTGTCATGAAAATGTAAACAAACATCATACTATAGTATGTATCATGAAAATGTAAAATTTTTTATTTGTGATGAAAATGTAAACAAACATCATACTATAGTATGTATCATGAAAATGTAAAATTTTTTATTTGTCATGAAAATGTAAACAAACATCATACTATAGTATGTATCATGAAAATGTAAACAAACATCATACTATAGTATGTATAATGAAAATGTAAAATTTTTTATTTGTCATGAAAATGTAAACAAACATCAACAAAAAATTAAAAAGTGTCATGAAAGTTTAAATAAACATCATACCAACGTATGTGTCATGAAAATGGATATAAACATCATACTATAGTATGTGTCATGAAAATGGAAATAAACATCATACTATAGTATGTGTCATGAAAATGGAAATAAACATCATACTATAGTATGTGTCATGAAAATGGAAATAAACATCATACTATAGTATGTGTCATGAAAATGGAAATAAACATCATACTATAGTATGTGTCATGAAAATGGAAACAAACATCATACTATAGTATGTATAATGAAAATGTAAAATTTTTTATTTGTCATGAAAATGTAAACAAACATCAACAAAAAATTAAAAAGTGTCATGAAAGTTTAAATAAACATCATACCAACGTATGTGTCATGAAAATGGAAATAAACATCATACTATAGTATGTGTCATGAAAATGGAAATAAACATCATACTATAGTATGTGTCATGAAAATGGAAATAAACATCATACTATAGTATGTGTCATGAAAATGGAAATAAACATCATACTATAGTATGTGTCATGAAAATGTAAACAAACATCATACTATAGTATGTATAATGAAAATGTAAAATTTTTTATTTGTCATGAAAATGTAAACAAACATCAACAAAAAATTGAAAAGTGTCATGAAAGTTTAAATAAACATCATACCAACGTATGTGTCATGAAAATGGATATAAACATCATACTATAGTATGTGTCATGAAAATGGAAATAAACATCATACTATAGTATGTGTCATGAAAATGGAAATAAACATCATAC
The DNA here is from genome assembly GCF_043380555.1 of Nothobranchius furzeri. Lineage (NCBI taxonomy): Eukaryota > Metazoa > Chordata > Actinopteri > Cyprinodontiformes > Nothobranchiidae > Nothobranchius > Nothobranchius furzeri. The sequence goes on along the minus strand of NC_091750.1, from coordinate 30,417,007 downwards.
TATAGTATGTGTCATGAAAATGGAAATAAACATCATACTATAGTATGTGTCATGAAAATGGAAATAAACATCATACTATAGTATGTGTCATGAAAATGGAAATAAACATCATACTATAGTATGTATAATGAAAATGTAAAATTTTTTATTTGTCATGAAAATGTAAACAAACATCAACAAAAAATAAAAAAGTGTCATGAAAGTTTAAATAAACATCATACCAACGTATGTGTCATGAAAATGGAAATAAACATCATACTATAGTATGTGTCATGAAAATGTAAACAAACATCATACTATAGTATGTATCATGAAAATGTTAAATTTTTTATTTTTCATGAAAATGTAAACAAACATCATACTATAGTATGTATCATTAAAATGTAAAATTTTTTATTTGTCATGAAAATGTAAACAAACATCATACTATAGTATGTATCATGAAAATGTAAACAAACATCATACTATAGTATGTATAATGAAAATGTAAAATTTTTTATTTGTCATGAAAATGTAAACAAACATCAACAAAAAATTAAAAAGTGTCATGAAAGTTTAAATAAACATCATACCAACGTATGTGTCATGAAAATGGATATAAACATCATACTATAGTATGTGTCATGAAAATGGAAATAAACATCATACTATAGTATGTGTCATGAAAATGGAAATAAACATCATACTATAGTATGTGTCATGAAAATGGAAATAAACATCATACTATAGTATGTGTCATGAAAATGGAAATAAACATCATACTATAGTATGTGTCATGAAAATGGAAATAAACATCATACTATAGTATGTATAATGAAAATGTAAAATTTTTTATTTGTCATGAAAATGTAAACAAACATCAACAAAAAATTAAAAAGTGTCATGAAAGTTTAAATAAACATCATACCAACGTATGTGTCATGAAAATGGAAATAAACATCATACTATAGTATGTGTCATGAAAATGTAAACAAACATCATACTATAGTATGTATCATGAAAATGTAAAATTTTTTATTTGTCATGAAAATGTAAACAAACATCATACTATAGTATGTATCATGAAAATGTAAACAAACATCATACTATAGTATGTATAATGAAAATGTAAAATTTTTTATTTGTCATGAAAATGTAAACAAACATCAACAAAAAATTAAAAAGTGTCATGAAAGTTTAAATAAACATCATACCAACGTATGTGTCATGAAAATGGATATAAACATCATACTATAGTATGTGTGATGAAAATGGAAATAAACATCATACTATAGTATGTGTCATGAAAATGGAAATAAACATCATACTATAGTATGTGTCATGAAAATGGAAATAAACATCATACTATAGTATGTGTCATGAAAATGGAAATAAACATCATACTATAGTATGTGTCATGAAAATGGAAACAAACATCATACTATAGTATGTATAATGAAAATGTAAATTTTTTTATTTGTCATGAAAATGTAAACAAACATCAACAAAAAATTAAAAAGTGTCATGAAAGTTTAAATAAACATCATACCAACGTATGTGTCATGAAAATGGATATAAACATCATACTATAGTATGTGTCATGAAAATGGAAATAAACATCATACTATAGTATGTGTCATGAAAATGGAAATAAACATCATACTATAGTATGTGTCATGAAAATGGAAATAAACATCATACTATAGTATGTGTCATGAAAATGGAAATAAACATCATACTATAGTATGTGTCATGAAAATGTAAACAAACATCATACTATAGTATGTATAATGAAAATGTAAAATTTTTTATTTGTCATGAAAATGTAAACAAACATCAACAAAAAATTAAAAAGTGTCATGAAAGTTTAAATAAACATCATACCAACGTATGTGTCATGAAAATGGATATAAACATCATACTATAGTATGTGTCATGAAAATGGAAATAAACATCATACTATAGTATGTGTCATGAAAATGGAAATAAACATCATACTATAGTATGTGTCATGAAAATGGAAATAAACATCATACTATAGTATGTGTCATGAAAATGGAAATAAACATCATACTATAGTATGTGTCATGAAAATGGAAATAAACATCATACTATAGTATGTATAATGAAAATGTAAAATTTTTTATTTGTCATGAAAATGTAAACAAACATCAACAAAAAATTAAAAAGTGTCATGAAAGTTTAAATAAACATCATACCAACGTATGTGTCATGAAAATGGAAATAAACATCATACTATAGTATGTGTCATGAAAATGTAAACAAACATCATACTATAGTATGTATCATGAAAATGTAAAATTTTTTATTTGTCATGAAAATGTAAACAAACATCATACTATAGTATGTATCATGAAAATGTAAACAAACATCATACTATAGTATGTATAATGAAAATGTAAAATTTTTTATTTGTCATGAAAATGTAAACAAACATCAACAAAAAATTAAAAAGTGTCATGAAAGTTTAAATAAACATCATACCAACGTATGTGTCATGAAAATGGATATAAACATCATACTATAGTATGTGTGATGAAAATGGAAATAAACATCATACTATAGTATGTGTCATGAAAATGGAAATAAACATCATACTATAGTATGTGTCATGAAAATGGAAATAAACATCATACTATAGTATGTGTCATGAAAATGGAAACAAACATCATACTATAGTATGTATAATGAAAATGTAAAATTTTTTATTTGTCATGAAAATGTAAACAAACATCAACAAAAAATTAAAAAGTGTCATGAAAGTTTAAATAAACATCATACCAACGTATGTGTCATGAAAATGGAAATAAACATCATACTATAGTATGTGTCATGAAAATGTAAACAAACATCATACTATAGTATGTATCATGAAAATGTTAAATTTTTTATTTTTCATGAAAATGTAAACAAACATCATACTATAGTATGTATCATGAAAATGTAAAATTTTTTATTTGTCATGAAAATGTAAACAAACATCATACTATAGTATGTATCATGAAAATGTAAACAAACATCATACTATAGTATGTATAATGAAAATGTAAAATTTTTTATTTGTCATGAAAATGTAAACAAACATCAACAAAAAATTAAAAAGTGTCATGAAAGTTTAAATAAACATCATACCAACGTATGTGTCATGAAAATGGATATAAACATCATACTATAGTATGTGTCATGAAAATGGAAATAAACATCATACTATAGTATGTGTCATGAAAATGGAAATAAACATCATACTATAGTATGTGTCATGAAAATGGAAATAAACATCATACTATAGTATGTGTCATGAAAATGGAAATAAACATCATACTATAGTATGTGTCATGAAAATGTAAACAAACATCATACTATAGTATGTATAATGAAAATGTAAAATTTTTTATTTGTCATGAAAATGTAAACAAACATCAACAAAAAATTTAAAAGTGTCATGAAAGTTTAAATAAACATCATACCAACGTATGTGTCATGAAAATGGATATAAACATCATACTATAGTATGTGTCATGAAAATGGAAATAAACATCATACTATAGTATGTGTCATGAAAATGGAAATAAACATCATACTATAGTATGTGTCATGAAAATGGAAATAAACATCATACTATAGTATGTGTCATGAAAATGGAAATAAACATCATACTATAGTATGTGTCATGAAAATGGAAATAAACATCATACTATAGTATGTATAATGAAAATGTAAAATTTTTTATTTGTCATGAAAATGTAAACAAACATCAACAAAAAATTAAAAAGTGTCATGAAAGTTTAAATAAACATCATACCAACGTATGTGTCATGAAAATGGAAATAAACATCATACTATAGTATGTGTCATGAAAATGTAAACAAACATCATACTATAGTATGTATCATGAAAATGTAAAATTTTTTATTTGTCATGAAAATGTAAACAAACATCATACTATAGTATGTATCATGAAAATGTAAAATTTTTTATTTGTCATGAAAATGTAAACAAACATCATACTATAGTATGTATCATGAAAATGTAAACAAACATCATACTATAGTATGTATCATGAAAATGTAAACAAACATCATACTATAGTATGTATAATGAAAATGTAAAATTTTTTATTTGTCATGAAAATGTAAACAAACATCAACAAAAAATTAAAAAGTGTCAAGAAAGTTTAAATAAACATCATACCAACGTATGTGTCATGAAAATGGATATAAACATCATACTATAGTATGTGTCATGAAAATGGAAATAAACATCATACTATAGTATGTGTCATGAAAATGGAAATAAACATCATACTATAGTATGTGTCATGAAAATGGAAATAAACATCATACTATAGTATGTGTCATGAAAATGGAAATAAACATCATACTATAGTATGTGTCATGAAAATGGAAATAAACATCATACTATAGTATGTATAATGAAAATGTAAAATTTTTTATTTGTCATGAAAATGTAAACAAACATCAACAAAAAATTAAAAAGTGTCATGAAAGTTTAAATAAACATCATACCAACGTATGTGTCATGAAAATGGAAATAAACATCATACTATAGTATGTGTCATGAAAATGTAAACAAACATCATACTATAGTATGTATCATGAAAATGTAAAATTTTTTATTTGTCATGAAAATGTAAACAAACATCATACTATAGTATGTATCATGAAAATGTAAAATTTTTTATTTGTCATGAAAATGTAAACAAACATCATACTATAGTATGTATCATGAAAATGTAAACAAACATCATACTATAGTATGTATAATGAAAATGTAAAAATTTTTATTTGTCATGAAAATGTAAACAAACATCAACAAAAAATTAAAAAGTGTCATGAAAGTTTAAATAAACATCATACCAACGTATGTGTCATGAAAATGGATATAAACATCATACTATAGTATGTGTCATGAAAATGGAAATAAACATCATACTATAGTATGTGTCATGAAAATGGAAATAAACATCATACTATAGTATGTGTCATGAAAATGGAAATAAACATCATACTATAGTATGTGTCATGAAAATGGAAATAAACATCATACTATAGTATGTGTCATGAAAATGGAAACAAACATCATACTATAGTATGTATAATGAAAATGTAAAATTTTTTATTTGTCATGAAAATGTAAACAAACATCAACAAAAATTTAAAAAGTGTCAAGAAAGTTTAAATAAACATCATACCAACGTATGTGTCATGAAAATGGATATAAACATCATACTATAGTATGTGTCATGAAAATGGAAATAAACATCATACTATAGTATGTGTCATGAAAATGGAAATAAACATCATACTATAGTATGTGTCATGAAAATGGAAATAAACATCATACTATAGTATGTGTCATGAAAATGGAAATAAACATCATACTATAGTATGTGTCATGAAAATGTAAACAAACATCATACTATAGTATGTATAATGAAAATGTAAAATTTTTTATTTGTCATGAAAATGTAAACAAACATCAACAAAAAATTAAAAAGTGTCATGAAAGTTTAAATAAACATCATACCAACGTATGTGTCATGAAAATGGATATAAACATCATACTATAGTATGTGTCATGAAAATGGAAATAAACATCATACTATAGTATGTGTCATGAAAATGGAAATAAACATCATACTATAGTATGTGTCATGAAAATGGAAATAAACATCATACTATAGTATGTGTCATGAAAATGGAAATAAACATCATACTATAGTATGTGTCATGAAAATGGAAATAAACATCATACTATAGTATGTATAATGAAAATGTAAAATTTTTTATTTGTCATGAAAATGTAAACAAACATCAACAAAAAATTAAAAAGTGTCATGAAAGTTTAAATAAACATCATACCAACGTATGTGTCATGAAAATGGAAATAAACATCATACTATAGTATGTGTCATGAAAATGTAAACAAACATCATACTATAGTATGTATCATGAAAATGTAAAATTTTTTATTTGTCATGAAAATGTAAACAAACATCATACTATAGTATGTATCATGAAAATGTAAAATTTTTTATTTGTCATGAAAATGTAAACAAACATCATACTATAGTATGTATCAAGAAAATGTAAACAAACATCATACTATAGTATGTATAATGAAAATGTAAAATTTTTTATTTGTCATGAAAATGTAAACAAACATCAACAAAAAATTAAAAAGTGTCATGAAAGTTTAAATAAACATCATACCAACGTATGTGTCATGAAAATGGATATAAACATCATACTATAGTATGTGTCATGAAAATGGAAATAAACATCATACTATAGTATGTGTCATGAAAATGGAAATAAACATCATACTATAGTATGTGTCATGAAAATGGATATAAACATCATACTATAGTATGTGTCATGAAAATGGAAATAAACATCATACTATAGTATGTGTCATGAAAATGGAAACAAACATCATACTATAGTATGTATAATGAAAATGTAAAATTTTTTATTTGTCATGAAAATGTAAACAAACATCAACAAAAAATTAAAAAGTGTCATGAAAGTTTAAATAAACATCATACCAACGTATGTGTCATGAAAATGGAAATAAACATCATACTATAGTATGTGTCATGAAAATGTAAACAAACATCATACTATAGTATGTATCATGAAAATGTAAAATTTTTTATTTGTCATGAAAATGTAAACAAACATCATACTATAGTATGTATCATGAAAATGTAAACAAACATCATACTATAGTATGTATAATGAAAATGTAAAATTTTTTATTTGTCATGAAAATGTAAACAAACATCAACAAAAAATTAAAAAGTGTGATGAAAGTTTAAATAAACATCATACCAACGTATGTGTCATGAAAATGGATATAAACATCATACTATAGTATGTGTCATGAAAATGGAAATAAACATCATACTATAGTATGTGTCATGAAAATGGAAATAAACATCATACTATAGTATGTGTCATGAAAATGGAAATAAACATCATACTATAGTATGTGTCATGAAAATGGAAATAAACATCATACTATAGTATGTGTCATGAAAATGTAAACAAACATCATACTATAGTATGTATAATGAAAATGTAAAATTTTTTATTTGTCATGAAAATGTAAACAAACATCAACAAAAAATTAAAAAGTGTCATGAAAGTTTAAATAAACATCATACCAACGTATGTGTCATGAAAATGGATATAAACATCATACTATAGTATGTGTCATGAAAATGGAAATAAACATCATACTATAGTATGTGTCATGAAAATGGAAATAAACATCATACTATAGTATGTGTCATGAAAATGGAAATAAACATCATACTATAGTATGTGTCATGAAAATGGAAATAAACATCATACTATAGTATGTGTCATGAAAATGGAAATAAACATCATACTATAGTATGTATAATGAAAATGTAAAATTTTTTATTTGTCATGAAAATGTAAACAAACATCAACAAAAAATTAAAAAGTGTCATGAAAGTTTAAATAAACATCATACCAACGTATGTGTCATGAAAATGGAAATAAACATCATACTATAGTATGTGTCATGAAAATGTAAACAAACATCATACTATAGTATGTATCATGAAAATGTAAAATTTTTTTTTGTCATGAAAATGTAAACAAACATCATACTATAGTATGTATCATGAAAATGTAAAATTTTTTATTTGTCATGAAAATGTAAACAAACATCATACTATAGTATGTATCATGAAAATGTAAACAAACATCATACTATAGTATGTATAATGAAAATGTAAAATTTTTTATTTGTCATGAAAATGTAAACAAACATCAACAAAAAATTAAAAAGTGTCATGAAAGTTTAAATAAACATCATACCAACATATGTGTCATGAAAATGGATATAAACATCATACTATAGTATGTGTCATGAAAATGGAAATAAACATCATACTATAGTATGTGTCATGAAAATGGAAATAAACATCATACTATAGTATGTGTCATGAAAATGGAAATAAACATCATACTATAGTATGTGTCATGAAAATGGAAATAAACATCATACTATAGTATGTGTCATGAAAATGGAAACAAACATCATACTATAGTATGTATAATGAAAATGTAAAATTTTTTATTTGTCATGAAAATGTAAACAAACATCAACAAAAAATTAAAAAGTGTCAAGAAAGTTTAAATAAACATCATACCAACGTATGTGTCATGAAAATGGATATAAACATCATACTATAGTATGTGTCATGAAAATGGAAATAAACATCATACTATAGTATGTGTCATGAAAATGGAAATAAACATCATACTATAGTATGTGTCATGAAAATGGAAATAAACATCATACTATAGTATGTGTCATGAAAATGTAAACAAACATCATACTATAGTATGTATCATGAAAATGTAAACAAACATCATACTATAGTATGTATAATGAAAATGTAAAATTTTTTATTTGTCATGAAAATGTAAACAAACATCAACAAAAAATTAAAAAGTGTCATGAAAGTTTAAATAAACATCATACCAACGTATGTGTCATGAAAATGGAAATAAACATCATACTATAGTATGTGTCATGAAAATGTAAACAAACATCATACTATAGTATGTATCATGAAAATGTTAAATTTTTTATTTTTCATGAAAATGTAAACAAACATCATACTATAGTATGTATCATGAAAATGTAAAATTTTTTATTTGTCATGAAAATGTAAACAAACATCATACTATAATATGTATCATGAAAATGTAAACAAACATCATACTATAGTATGTATAATGAAAATGTAATTTTTTTTATTTGTCATGAAAATGTAAACAAACATCAACAAAAAATTAAAAAGTGTCATGAAAGTTTAAATAAACATCATACCAACGTATGTGTCATGAAAATGGATATAAACATCATACTATAGTATGTGTCATGAAAATGGAAATAAACATCATACTATAGTATGTGTCATGAAAATGGAAATAAACATCATACTATAGTATGTGTCATGAAAATGGAAATAAACATCATACTATAGTATGTGTCATGAAAATGGAAATAAACATCATACTATAGTATGTGTCATGAAAATGGAAACAAACATCACACTATAGTATGTATAATGAAAATGTAAAATTTTTTATTTGTCATGAAAATGTAAACAAACATCAACAAAAAATTAAAAAGTGTCATGAAAGTTTAAATAAACATCATACCAACGTATGTGTCATGAAAATGGATATAAACATCATACTATAGTATGTGTCATGAAAATGGAAATAAACATCATACTATAGTATGTGTCATGAAAATGGAAATAAACATCATACTATAGTATGTCATGAAAATGGAAATAAACATCATACTATAGTATGTGTCATGAAAATGGAAATAAACATCATACTATAGTATGTGTCATGAAAATGGAAACAAACATCACACTATAGTATGTATAATGAAAATGTAAAATTTTTTATTTGTCATGAAAATGTAAACAAACATCAACAAAAAATTAAAAAGTGTCATGAAAGTTTAAATAAACATCATACCAACGTATGTGTCATGAAAATGGAAATAAACATCATACTATAGTATGTGTCATGAAAATGTAAACAAACATCATACTATAGTATGTATCATGAAAATGTTAAATTTTTTATTTGTCATGAAAATGTAAACAAACATCATACTATAGTATGTATCATGAAAATGTAAAATTTTTTATTTGTCATGAAAATGTAAACAAACATCATACTATAGTATGTATCATGAAAATGTAAACAAACATCATACTATAGTATGTATAATGAAAATGTAAAATTTTTTATTTGTCATGAAAATGTAAACAAACATCAACAAAAAATTAAAAAGTGTCATGAAAGTTTAAATAAACATCATACCAACGTATGTGTCATGAAAATGGATATAAACATCATACTATAGTATGTGTCATGAAAATGGAAATAAACATCATACTATAGTATGTGTCATGAAAATGGAAATAAACATCATACTATAGTATGTGTCATGAAAATGGAAATAAACATCATACTATAGTATGTGTCATGAAAATGGAAATAAACATCATACTATAGTATGTGTCATGAAAATGGAAACAAACATCATACTATAATATGTATAATGAAAATGTAAAATTTTTTATTTGTCATGAAAATGTAAACAAACATCAACAAAAAATTAAAAAGTGTCATGAAAGTTTAAATAAACATCATACCAACGTATGTGTCATGAAAATGGAAATAAACATCATACTATAGTATGTGTCATGAAAATGTAAACAAACATCATACTATAGTATGTATCATGAAAATGTTAAATTTTTTATTTTTCATGAAAATGTAAACAAACATCATACTATAGTATGTATCATGAAAATGTAAAATTTTTTATGTGTCATGAAAATGTAAACAAACATCATACTATAGTATGTATCATGAAAATGTAAACAAACATCATACTATAGTATGTATAATGAAAATGTAAAATTTTTTATTTGTCATGAAAATGTAAACAAACATCAACAAAAAATTAAAAAGTGTCATGAAAGTTTAAATAAACATCATAACAACGTATGTGTCATGAAAATGGATATAAACATCATACTATAGTATGTGTCATGAAAATGGAAATAAACATCATACTATAGTATGTGTCATGAAAATGGAAATAAACATCATACTATAGTATGTGTCATGAAAATGGAAATAAACATCATACTATAGTATGTGTCATGAAAATGTAAACAAACATCATACTATAGTATGTATAATGAAAATGTAAAATTTTTTATTTGTCATGAAAATGTAAACAAACATCAACAAAAAATTAAAAAGTGTCATGAAAGTTTAAATAAACATCATACCAACGTATGTGTCATGAAAATGGATATAAACATCATACTATAGTATGTGTCATGAAAATGGAAATAAACATCATACTATAGTATGTGTCATGAAAATGGAAATAAACATCATACTATAGAATGTGTCATGAAAATGGAAATAAACATCATACTATAGTATGTGTCATGAAAATGGAAATAAACATCATACTATAGTATGTGTCATGAAAATGGAAATAAACATCATACTATAGTATGTATAATGAAAATGTAAAATTTTTTATTTGTCATGAAAATGTAAACAAACATCAACAAAAAATTAAAAAGTGTCATGAAAGTTTAAATAAACATCATACCAACGTATGTGTCATGAAAATGGAAATAAACATCATACTATAGTATGTGTCATGAAAATGTAAACAAACATCATACTATAGTATGTATCATGAAAATGTAAAATTTTTTATTTGTCATGAAAATGTAAACAAACATCATACTATAGTATGTATCATGAAAATGTAAAATTTTTTATTTGTCATGAAAATGTAAACAAACATCATACTATAGTATGTATCATGAAAATGTAAACAAACATCATACTATAGTATGTATAATGAAAATGTAAAAATTTTTATTTGTCATGAAAATGTAAACAAACATCAACAAAAAATTAAAAAGTGTCATGCTAGTTTAAATAAACATCATACCAACGTATGTGTCATGAAAATGGATATAAACATCATACTATAGTATGTGTCATGAAAATGGAAATAAACATCATACTATAGTATGTGTCATGAAAATGGAAATAAACATCATACTATAGTATGTGTCATGAAAATGGAAATAAACATCATACTATAGTATGTGTCATGAAAATGGAAATAAACATCATACTATAGTATGTGTCATGAAAATGGAAACAAACATCATACTATAGTATGTATAATGAAAATGTAAAATTTTTTATTTGTCATGAAAATGTAAACAAACATCAACAAAAAATTAAAAAGTGTCAAGAAAGTTTAAATAAACATCATACCAACGTATGTGTCATGAAAATGGATATAAACATCATACTATAGTATGTGTCATGAAAATGGAAATAAACATCATACTATAGTATGTGTCATGAAAATGGAAATAAACATCATACTATAGTATGTGTCATGAAAATGGAAATAAACATCATACTATAGTATATGTCATGAAAATGGAAATAAACATCATACTATAGTATGTGTCATGAAAATGGAAATAAACATCATACTATAGTATGTATAATGAAAATGTAAAATTTTTTATTTGTCATGAAAATGTAAACAAACATCAACAAAAAATTAAAAAGTGTCATGAAAGTTTAAATAAACATCATACCAACGTATGTGTCATGAAAATGGAAATAAACATCATACTATAGTATGTGTCATGAAAATGTAAACAAACATCATACTATAGTATGTATCATGAAAATGTAAATTTTTTTATTTGTCATGAAAATGTAAACAAACATCATACTATAGTATGTATCATGAAAATGTAAAATTTTTCATTTGTCATGAAAATGTAAACAAACATCATACTATAGTATGTATCATGAAAATGTAAACAAACATCATACTATAGTATGTATAATGAAAATGTAAAATTTTTTATTTGTCATGAAAATGTAAACAAACATCAACAAAAAATTAAAAAGTGTCATGAAAGTTTAAATAAACATCATACCAACGTATGTGTCATGAAAATGGATATACACATCATACTATAGTATGTGTCATGAAAATGGAAATAAACATCATACTATAGTATGTGTCATGAAAATGGAAATAAACATCATACTATAGTATGTGTCATGAAAATGGAAATAAACATCATACTATAGTATGTGTCATGAAAATGGAAATAAACATCATACTATAGTATGTGTCATGAAAATGGAAACAAACATCATACTATAGTATGTATAATGAAAATGTAAAATTTTTTATTTGTCATGAAAATGTAAACAAACATCAACAAAAAATTAAAAAGTGTCAAGAAAGTTTAAATAAACATCATACCAACGTATGTGTCATGAAAATGGATATAAACATCATACTATAGTATGTGTCATGAAAATGGAAATAAACATCATACTATAGTATGTGTCATGAAAATGGAAATAAACATCATACTATAGTATGTGTCATGAAAATGGAAATAAACATCATACTATAGTATGTGTCATGAAAATGGAAATAAACATCATACTATAGTATGTGTCATGAAAATGTAAACAAACATCATACTATAGTATGTATAATGAAAATGTAAAATTTTTTATTTGTCATGAAAATGTAAACAAACATCAACAAAAAATTGAAAAGTGTCATGAAAGTTTAAATAAACATCATACCAACGTATGTGTCATGAAAATGGATATAAACATCATACTATAGTATGTGTCATGAAAATGGAAATAAACATCATACTATAGTATGTGTCATGAAAATGGAAATAAACATCATACTATAGTATGTGTCATGAAAATGGAAATAAACATCATACTATAGTATGTGTCATGAAAATGGAAATAAACATCATACTATAGTATGTGTCATGAAAATGGAAATAAACATCATACTATAGTATGTATAATGAAAATGTAAAATTTTTTATTTGTCATGAAAATGTAAACAAACATCAACAAAAAATTAAAAAGTGTCATGAAAGTTTAAATAAACATCATACCAACGTATGTGTCATGAAAATGGAAATAAACATCATACTATAGTATGTGTCATGAAAATGTTAACAAACATCATACTATAGTATGTATCATGAAAATGTTAAATTTTTTATTTTTCATGAAAATGTAAACAAACATCATACTATAGTATGTATCATGAAAATGTAAAATTTTTTATTTGTCATGAAAATGTAAACAAACATCATACTATAGTATGTATCATGAAAATGTAAACAAACATCATACTATAGTATGTATAATGAAAATGTAAAATTTTTTATTTGTCATGAAAATGTAAACAAACATCAACAAAAAATTAAAAAGTGTCATGAAAGTTTAAATAAACATCATACCAACGTATGTGTCATGAAAATGGATATAAACATCATACTATAGTATGTGTCATGAAAATGGAAATAAACATCATACTATAGTATGTGTCATGAAAATGGAAATAAACATCATACTATAGTATGTGTCATGAAAATGGAAATAAACATCATACTATAGTATGTGTCATGAAAATGGAAATAAACATCATACTATAGTATGTATAATGAAAATGTAAAATTTTTTATTTGTCATGAAAATGTAAACAAACATCAACAAAAAATTAAAAAGTGTCATGAAAGTTTAAATAAACATCATACCAACGTATGTGTCATGAAAATGGAAATAAACATCATACTATAGTATGTGTCATGAAAATGTAAACAAACATCATACTATAGTATGTATCATGAAAATGTAAAATTTTTTATTTGTCATGAAAATGTAAACAAACATCATACTATAGTATGTATCATGAAAATGTAAAATTTTTTATTTGTCATGAAAATGTAAACAAACATCATACTATAGTATGTATCATGAAAATGTAAACAAACATCATACTATAGTATGTATAATGAAAATGTAAAATTTTTTATTTGTCATGAAAATGTAAACAAACATCAACAAAAAATTAAAAAGTGTCATGAAAGTTTAAATAAACATCATACCAACGTATGTGTCATGAAAATGGATATAAACATCATACTATAGTATGTGTCATGAAAATGGAAATAAACATCATACTATAGTATGTGTCATGAAAATGGAAATAAACATCATACTATAGTATGTGTCATGAAAATGGAAATAAACATCATACTATAGTATGTGTCATGAAAATGGAAATAAACATCATACTATAGTATGTGTCATGAAAATGGAAACAAACATCATACTATAGTATGTATAATGAAAATGTAAAATTTTTTATTTGTCATGAAAATGTAAACAAACATCAACAAAAAATTAAAAAGTGTCATGAAAGTTTAAATAAACATCATACCAACGTATGTGTCATGAAAATGGAAATAAACATCATACTATAGTATGTGTCATGAAAATGTAAACAAACATCATACTATAGTATGTATCATGAAAATGTTAAATTTTTTATTTTTCATGAAAATGTAAACAAACATCATACTATAGTATGTATCATGAAAATGTAAAATTTTTTATTTGTCATGAAAATGTAAACAAACATCATACTATAGTATGTATCATGAAAATGTAAACAAACATCATACTATAGTATGTATAATGAAAATGTAAAATTTTTTATTTGTCATGAAAATGTAAACAAACATCAACAAAAAATTAAAAAGTGTCATGAAAGTTTAAATAAACATCATACCAACGTATGTGTCATGAAAATGGATATAAACATCATACTATAGTATGTGTCATGAAAATGGAAATAAACATCATACTATAGTATGTGTCATGAAAATGGAAATAAACATCATACTATAGTATGTGTCATGAAAATGGAAATAAACATCATACTATAGTATGTGTCATGAAAATGGAAATAAACATCATACTATAGTATGTGTCATGAAAATGTAAACAAACATCATACTATAGTATGTATAATGAAAATGTAAATTTTTTTATTTGTCATGAAAATGTAAACAAACATCAACAAAAAATTAAAAAGTGTCATGAAAGTTTAAATAAACATCATACCAACGTATGTGTCATGAAAATGGATATAAACATCATACTATAGTATGTGTCATGAAAATGGAAATAAACATCATACTATAGTATGTGTCATGAAAATGGAAATAAACATCATACTATAGTATGTGTCATGAAAATGGAAATAAACATCATACTATAGTATGTATAATGAAAATGTAAAATTTTTTATTTGTCATGAAAATGTAAACAAACATCAACAAAAAATTAAAAAGTGTCATGAAAGTTTAAATAAACATCATACCAACGTATGTGTCATGAAAATGGAAATAAACATCATACTATAGTATGTGTCATGAAAATGGAAATAAACATCATACTATAGTATGTGTCATGAAAATGGAAATAAACATCATACTATAGTATGTGTCATGAAAATGGAAATAAACATCATACTATAGTATGTATAATGAAAATGTAAAAATTTTTATTTGTCATGAAAATGTAAACAAACATCAACAAAAAATTAAAAAGTGTCATGAAAGTTTAAATAAACATCATACCAACGTATGTGTCATGAAAATGGAAATAAACATCATACTATAGTATGTGTCATGAAAATGTAAACAAACATCATACTATAGTATGTATCATGAAAATGTAAAATTTTTTATTTGTCATGAAAATGTAAACAAACATCATACTATAGTATGTATCATGAAAATGTAAAATTTTTTATTTGTCATGAAAATGTAAACAAACATCATACTATAGTATGTATCATGAAAATGTAAACAAACATCATACTATAGTATGTATAATGAAAATGTAAAAATTTTTATTTGTCATGAAAATGTAAACAAACATCAACAAAAAATTAAAAAGTGTCATGCTAGTTTAAATAAACATCATACCAACGTATGTGTCATGAAAATGGATATAAACATCATACTATAGTATGTGTCATGAAAATGGAAATAAACATCATACTATAGTATGTGTCATGAAAATGGAAATAAACATCATACTATAGTATGTGTCATGAAAATGGAAATAAACATCATACTATAGTATGTGTCATGAAAATGGAAATAAACATCATACTATAGTATGTGTCATGAAAATGGAAACAAACATCATACTATAGTATGTATAATGAAAATGTAAAATTTTTTATTTGTCATGAAAATGTAAACAAACATCAACAAAAAATTAAAAAGTGTCAAGAAAGTTTAAATAAACATCATACCAACGTATGTGTCATGAAAATGGATATAAACATCATACTATAGTATGTGTCATGAAAATGGAAATAAACATCATACTATAGTATGTGTCATGAAAATGGAAATAAACATCATACTATAGTATGTGTCATGAAAATGGAAATAAACATCATACTATAGTATATGTCATGAAAATGGAAATAAACATCATACTATAGTATGTGTCATGAAAATGGAAATAAACATCATACTATAGTATGTATAATGAAAATGTAAAATTTTTTATTTGTCATGAAAATGTAAACAAACATCAACAAAAAATTAAAAAGTGTCATGAAAGTTTAAATAAACATCATACCAACGTATGTGTCATGAAAATGGAAATAAACATCATACTATAGTATGTGTCATGAAAATGTAAACAAACATCATACTATAGTATGTATCATGAAAATGTAAATTTTTTTATTTGTCATGAAAATGTAAACAAACATCATACTATAGTATGTATCATGAAAATGTAAAATTTTTTATTTGTCATGAAAATGTAAACAAACATCATACTATAGTATGTATCATGAAAATGTAAACAAACATCATACTATAGTATGTATAATGAAAATGTAAAATTTTTTATTTGTCATGAAAATGTAAACAAACATCAACAAAAAATTAAAAAGTGTCATGAAAGTTTAAATAAACATCATACCAACGTATGTGTCATGAAAATGGATATAAACATCATACTATAGTATGTGTCATGAAAATGGAAATAAACATCATACTATAGTATGTGTCATGAAAATGGAAATAAACATCATACTATAGTATGTGTCATGAAAATGGAAATAAACATCATACTATAGTATGTGTCATGAAAATGGAAATAAACATCATACTATAGTATGTGTCATGAAAATGGAAACAAACATCATACTATAGTATGTATAATGAAAATGTAAAATTTTTTATTTGTCATGAAAATGTAAACAAACATCAACAAAAAATTAAAAAGTGTCAAGAAAGTTTAAATAAACATCATACCAACGTATGTGTCATGAAAATGGATATAAACATCATACTATAGTATGTGTCATGAAAATGGAAATAAACATCATACTATAGTATGTGTCATGAAAATGGAAATAAACATCATACTATAGTATGTGTCATGAAAATGGAAATAAACATCATACTATAGTATGTGTCATGAAAATGGAAATAAACATCATACTATAGTATGTGTCGTGAAAATGTAAACAAACATCATACTATAGTATGTATAATGAAAATGTAAAATTTTTTATTTGTCATGAAAATGTAAACAAACATCAACAAAAAATTGAAAAGTGTCATGAAAGTTTAAATAAACATCATACCAACGTATGTGTCATGAAAATGGATATAAACATCATACTATAGTATGTGTCATGAAAATGGAAATAAACATCATACTATAGTATGTGTCATGAAAATGGAAATAAACATCATACTATAGTATGTGTCATGAAAATGGAAATAAACATCATACTATAGTATGTGTCATGAAAATGGAAATAAACATCATACTATAGTATGTGTCATGAAAATGGAAATAAACATCATACTATAGTATGTATAATGAAAATGTAAAATTTTTTATTTGTCATGAAAATGTAAACAAACATCAACAAAAAATTAAAAAGTGTCATGAAAGTTTAAATAAACATCATACCAACGTATGTGTCATGAAAATGGAAATAAACATCATACTATAGTATGTGTCATGAAAATGTTAACAAACATCATACTATAGTATGTATCATGAAAATGTTAATTTTTTTATTTTTCATGAAAATGTAAACAAACATCATACTATAGTATGTATCATGAAAATGTAAAATTTTTTATTTGTCATGAAAATGTAAACAAACATCATACTATAGTATGTATCATGAAAATGTAAACAAACATCATACTATAGTATGTATAATGAAAATGTAAAATTTTTTATTTGTCATGAAAATGTAAACAAACATCAACAAAAAATTAAAAAGTGTCATGAAAGTTTAAATAAACATCATACCAACGTATGTGTCATGAAAATGGATATAAACATCATACTATAGTATGTGTCATGAAAATGGAAATAAACATCATACTATAGTATGTGTCATGAAAATGGAAATAAACATCATACTATAGTATGTGTCATGAAAATGGAAATAAACATCATACTATAGTATGTATAATGAAAATGTAAAATTTTTTATTTGTCATGAAAATGTAAACAAACATCAACAAAAAATTAAAAAGTGTCATGAAAGTTTAAATAAACATCATACCAACGTATGTGTCATGAAAATGGAAATAAACATCATACTATAGTATGTGTCATGAAAATGTAAACAAACATCATACTATAGTATGTATCATGAAAATGTAAAATTTTTTATTTGTCATGAAAATGTAAACAAACATCATACTATAGTATGTATCATGAAAATGTAAAATTTTTTATTTGTCATGAAAATGTAAACAAACATCATACTATAGTATGTATCATGAAAATGTAAACAAACATCATACTATAGTATGTATAATGAAAATGTAAAATTTTTTATTTGTCATGAAAATGTAAACAAACATCAACAAAAAATTAAAAAGTGTCATGAAAGTTTAAATAAACATCATACCAACGTATGTGTCATGAAAATGGATATAAACATCATACTATAGTATGTGTCATGAAAATGGAAATAAACATCATACTATAGTATGTGTCATGAAAATGGAAATAAACATCATACTATAGTATGTGTCATGAAAATGGAAATAAACATCATACTATAGTATGTGTCATGAAAATGGAAATAAACATCATACTATAGTATGTGTCATGAAAATGGAAACAAACATCATACTATAGTATGTATAATGAAAATGTAAAATTTTTTATTTGTCATGAAAATGTAAACAAACATCAACAAAAAATTAAAAAGTGTCATGAAAGTTTAAATAAACATCATACCAACGTATGTGTCATGAAAATGGAAATAAACATCATACTATAGTATGTGTCATGAAAATGTAAACAAACATCATACTATAGTATGTATCATGAAAATGTTAAATTTTTTATTTTTCATGAAAATGTAAACAAACATCATACTATAGTATGTATCATGAAAATGTAAAATTTTTTATTTGTCATGAAAATGTAAACAAACATCATACTATAGTATGTATCATGAAAATGTAAACAAACATCATACTATAGTATGTATAATGAAAATGTAAAATTTTTTATTTGTCATGAAAATGTAAACAAACATCAACAAAAAATTAAAAAGTGTCATGAAAGTTTAAATAAACATCATACCAACGTATGTGTCATGAAAATGGATATAAACATCATACTATAGTATGTGTCATGAAAATGGAAATAAACATCATACTATAGTATGTGTCATGAAAATGGAAATAAACATCATACTATAGTATGTGTCATGAAAATGGAAATAAACATCATACTATAGTATGTGTCATGAAAATGGAAATAAACATCATACTATAGTATGTGTCATGAAAATGTAAACAAACATCATACTATAGTATGTATAATGAAAATGTAAAATTTTTTATTTGTCATGAAAATGTAAACAAACATCAACAAAAAATTAAAAAGTGTCATGAAAGTTTAAATAAACATCATACCAACGTATGTGTCATGAAAATGGATATAAACATCATACTATAGTATGTGTCATGAAAATGGAAATAAACATCATACTATAGTATGTGTCATGAAAATGGAAATAAACATCATACTATAGTATGTGTCATGAAAATGGAAATAAACATCATACTATAGTATGTGTCATGAAAATGGAAATAAACATCATACTATAGTATGTGTCATGAAAATGGAAATAAACATCATACTATAGTATGTATAATGAAAATGTAAAATTTTTTATTTGTCATGAAAATGTAAACAAACATCAACAAAAAATTAAAAAGTGTCATGAAAGTTTAAATAAACATCATACCAACGTATGTGTCATGAAAATGGAAATAAACATCATACTATAGTATGTGTCATGAAAATGTAAACAAACATCATACTATAGTATGTATCATGAAAATGTAAAATTTTTTATTTGTCATGAAAATGTAAACAAACATCATACTATAGTATGTATCATGAAAATGTAAAATTTTTTATTTGTCATGAAAATGTAAACAAACATCATACTATAGTATGTATCATGAAAATGTAAACAAACATCATACTATAGTATGTATAATGAAAATGTAAAATTTTTTATTTGTCATGAAAATGTAAACAAACATCAACAAAAAATTAAAAAGTGTCATGAAAGTTTAAATAAACATCATACCAACGTATGTGTCATGAAAATGGATATAAACATCATACTATAGTATGTGTCATGAAAATGGAAATAAACATCATACTATAGTATGTGTCATGAAAATGGAAATAAACATCATACTATAGTATGTGTCATGAAAATGGAAATAAACATCATACTATAGTATGTGTCATGAAAATGGAAATAAACATCATACTATAGTATGTGTCATGAAAATGTAAACAAACATCATACTATAGTATGTATAATGAAAATGTAAAATTTTTTATTTGTCATGAAAATGTAAACAAACATCAACAAAAAATTGAAAAGTGTCATGAAAGTTTAAATAAACATCATACCAACGTATGTGTCATGAAAATGGATATAAACATCATACTATAGTATGTGTCATGAAAATGGAAATAAACATCATACTATAGTATGTGTCATGAAAATGGAAATAAACATCATACTATAGTATGTGTCATGAAAATGGAAATAAACATCATACTATAGTATGTGTCATGAAAATGGAAATAAACATCATACTATAGTATGTGTCATGAAAATGGAAATAAACATCATACTATAGTATGTATAATGAAAATGTAAAATTTTTTATTTGTCATGAAAATGTAAACAAACATCAACAAAAAATTAAAAAGTGTCATGAAAGTTTAAATAAACATCATACCAACGTATGTGTCATGAAAATGGAAATAAACATCATACTATAGTATGTGTCATGAAAATGTTAACAAACATCATACTATAGTATGTATCATGAAAATGTTAAATTTTTTTTTCATGAAAATGTAAACAAACATCATACTATAGTATGTATCATGAAAATGTAAATTTTTTTATTTGTCATGAAAATGTAAACAAACATCATACTATAGTATGTATCATGAAAATGTAAACAAACATCATACTATAGTATGTATAATGAAAATGTAAAATTTTTTATTTGTCATGAAAATGTAAACAAACATCAACAAAAAATTAAAAAGTGTCATGAAAGTTTAAATAAACATCATACCAACGTATGTGTCATGAAAATGGAAATAAACATCATACTATAGTATGTGTCATGAAAATGGAAATAAACATCATACTATAGTATGTGTCATGAAAATGGAAATAAACATCATACTATAGTATGTGTCATGAAAATGTAAACAAACATCATACTATAGTATGTATAATGAAAATGTAAAATTTTTTATTTGTCATGAAAATGTAAACAAACATCAACAAAAAATTAAAAAGTGTCATGAAAGTTTAAATAAACATCATACCAACGTATGTGTCATGAAAATGGATATAAACATCATACTATAGTATGTGTCATGAAAATGGAAATAAACATCATACTATAGTATGTGTCATGAAAATGGAAATAAACATCATACTATAGTATGTGTCATGAAAATGGAAATAAACATCATACTATAGTATGTGTCATGAAAATGGAAATAAACATCATACTATAGTATGTGTCATGAAAATGGAAACAAACATCATACTATAGTATGTATAATGAAAATGTAAAATTTTTTATTTGTCATGAAAATGTAAACAAACATCAACAAAAAATTAAAAAGTGTCATGAAAGTTTAAATAAACATCATACCAACGTATGTGTCATGAAAATGGAAATAAACATCATACTATAGTATGTGTCATGAAAATGTAAACAAACATCATACTATAGTATGTATCATGAAAATGTTAAATTTTTTATTTTTCATGAAAATGTAAACAAACATCATACTATAGTATGTATCATGAAAATGTAAAATTTTTTATTTGTCATGAAAATGTAAACAAACATCATACTATAGTATGTATCATGAAAATGTAAACAAACATCATACTATAGTATGTATAATGAAAATGTAAAATTTTTTATTTGTCATGAAAATGTAAACAAACATCAACAAAAAATTAAAAAGTGTCATGAAAGTTTAAATAAACATCATACCAACGTATGTGTCATGAAAATGGATATAAACATCATACTATAGTATGTGTCATGAAAATGGAAATAAACATCATACTATAGTATGTGTCATGAAAATGGAAATAAACATCATACTATAGTATGTGTCATGAAAATGGAAATAAACATCATACTATAGTATGTGTCATGAAAATGGAAATAAACATCATACTATAGTATGTGTCATGAAAATGTAAACAAACATCATACTATAGTATGTATAATGAAAATGTAAAATTTTTTATTTGTCATGAAAATGTAAACAAACATCAACAAAAAATTAAAAAGTGTCATGAAAGTTTAAATAAACATCATACCAACGTATGTGTCATGAAAATGGATATAAACATCATACTATAGTATGTGTCATGAAAATGGAAATAAACATCATACTATAGTATGTGTCATGAAAATGGAAATAAACATCATACTATAGTATGTGTCATGAAAATGGAAATAAACATCATACTATAGTATGTGTCATGAAAATGGAAATAAACATCATACTATAGTATGTATAATGAAAATGTAAAATTTTTTATTTGTCATGAAAATGTAAACAAACATCAACAAAAAATTAAAAAGTGTCATGTATGTTTAAATAAACATCATACCAACGTATGTGTCATGAAAATGGAAATAAACATCATACTATAGTATGTGTCATGAAAATGTAAACAAACATCATACTATAGTATGTATCATGAAAATGTAAAATTTTTTATTTGTCATGAAAATGTAAACAAACATCATACTATAGTATGTATCATGAAAATGTAAAATTTTTTATTTGTCATGAAAATGTAAACAAAAATCATACTATAGTATGTATCATGAAAATGTAAACAAACATCATACTATAGTATGTATAATGAAAATGTAAAATTTTTTATTTGTCATGAAAATGTAAACAAACATCAACAAAAAATTAAAAAGTGTCATGAAAGTTTAAATAAACATCATACCAACGTATGTGTCATGAAAATGGATTCAAACATCATACTATAGTATGTGTCATGAAAATGGAAATAAACATCATACTATAGTATGTGTCATGAAAATGGAAATAAACATCATACTATAGTATGTGTCATGAAAATGGAAATAAACATCATACTATAGTATGTGTCATGAAAATGGAAATAAACATCATACTATAGTATGTGTCATGAAAATGGAAACAAACATCATACTATAGTATGTATAATGAAAATGTAAAATTTTTTATTTGTCATGAAAATGTAAACAAACATCAACAAAAAATTAAAAAGTGTCAAGAAAGTTTAAATAAACATCATACCAACGTATGTGTCATGAAAATGGATATAAACATCATACTATAGTATGTGTCATGAAAATGGAAATAAACATCATACTATAGTATGTGTCATGAAAATGGAAATAAACATCATACTATAGTATGTGTCATGAAAATGGAAATAAACATCATACTATAGTATGTGTCATGAAAATGGAAATAAACATCATACTATAGTATGTGTCATGAAAATGGAAATAAACATCATACTATAGTATGTATAATGAAAATGTAAAATTTTTTATTTGTCATGAAAATGTAAACAAACATCAACAAAAAATTAAAAAGTGTCATGAAAGTTTAAATAAACATCATACCAACGTATGTGTCATGAAAATGGAAATAAACATCATACTATAGTATGTGTCATGAAAATGTAAACAAATATCATACTATAGTATGTATCATGAAAATGTAAAATTTTTTATTTGTCATGAAAATGTAAACAAACATCATACTATAGTATGTATCATGAAAATGTAAAATTTTTTATTTGTCATGAAAATGTAAACAAACATCATACTATAGTATGTATCATGAAAATGTAAACAAACATCATACTATAGTATGTATAATGAAAATGTAAAAATTTTTATTTGTCATGAAAATGTAAACAAACATCAACAAAAAATTAAAAAGTGTCATGAAAGTTTAAATAAACATCATACCAACGTATGTGTCATGAAAATGGATATAAACATCATACTATAGTATGTGTCATGAAAATGGAAATAAACATCATACTATAGTATGTGTCATGAAAATGGAAATAAACATCATACTATAGTATGTGTCATGAAAATGGAAATAAACATCATACTATAGTATGTGTCATGAAAATAGAAATAAACATCATACTATAGTATGTGTCATGAAAATGGAAACAAACATCATACTATAGTATGTATAATGAAAATGTAAAATTTTTTATTTGTCATGAAAATGTAAACAAACATCAACAAAAAATTAAAAAGTGTCAAGAAAGTTTAAATAAACATCATACCAACGTATGTGTCATGAAAATGGATATAAACATCATACTATAGTATGTGTCATGAAAATGGAAATAAACATCATACTATAGTATGTGTCATGAAAATGGAAATAAACATCATACTATAGTATGTGTCATGAAAATGTAAACAAACATCATACTATAGTATGTATCATGAAAATGTAAAATTTTTTATTTGTCATGAAAATGTAAACAAACATCATACTATAGTATGTATCATGAAAATGTAAAATTTTTTATTTGTCATGAAAATGTAAACAAACATCATACTATAGTATGTATCATGAAAATGTAAACAAACATCATACTATAGTATGTATAATGAAAATGTAAAATTTTTTATTTGTCATGAAAATGTAAACAAACATCAACAAAAAATTAAAAAGTGTCATGAAAGTTTAAATAAACATCATACCAACGTATGTGTCATGAAAATGGATATAAACATCATACTATAGTATGTGTCATGAAAATGGAAATAAACATCATACTATAGTATGTGTCATGAAAATGGAAATAAACATCATACTATAGTATGTGTCATGAAAATGGAAATAAACATCATACTATAGTATGTGTCATGAAAATGGAAATAAACATCATACTATAGTATGTGTCATGAAAATGGAAACAAACATCATACTATAGTATGTATAATGAAAATGTAAAATTTTTTATTTGTCATGAAAATGTAAACAAACATCAACAAAAAATTAAAAAGTGTCATGAAAGTTTAAATAAACATCATACCAACGTATGTGTCATGAAAATGGAAATAAACATCATACTATAGTATGTGTCATGAAAATGTAAACAAACATCATACTATAGTATGTATCATGAAAATGTTAAATTTTTTATTTTTCATGAAAATGTAAACAAACATCATACTATAGTATGTATCATGAAAATGTAAAATTTTTTATTTGTCATGAAAATGTAAACAAACATCATACTATAGTATGTATCATGAAAATGTAAACAAACATCATACTATAGTATGTATAATGAAAATGTAAAATTTTTTATTTGTCATGAAAATGTAAACAAACATCAACAAAAAATTAAAAAGTGTCATGAAAGTTTAAATAAACATCATACCAACGTATGTGTCATGAAAATGGATATAAACATCATACTATAGTATGTGTCATGAAAATGGAAATAAACATCATACTATAGTATGTGTCATGAAAATGGAAATAAACATCATACTATAGTATGTGTCATGAAAATGGAAATAAACATCATACTATAGTATGTGTCATGAAAATGGAAATAAACATCATACTATAGTATGTGTCATGAAAATGTAAACAAACATCATACTATAGTATGTATAATGAAAATGTAAAATTTTTTATTTGTCATGAAAATGTAAACAAACATCAACAAAAAATTAAAAAGTGTCATGAAAGTTTAAATAAACATCATACCAACGTATGTGTCATGAAAATGGATATAAACATCATACTATAGTATGTGTCATGAAAATGGAAATAAACATCATACTATAGTATGTGTCATGAAAATGGAAATAAACATCATACTATAGTATGTGTCATGAAAATGGAAATAAACATCATACTATAGTATGTGTCATGAAAATGGAAATAAACATCATACTATAGTATGTGTCATGAAAATGGAAATAAACATCATACTATAGTATGTATAATGAAAATGTAAAATTTTTTATTTGTCATGAAAATGTAAACAAACATCAACAAAAAATTAAAAAGTGTCATGAAAGTTTAAATAAACATCATACCAACGTATGTGTCATGAAAATGGAAATAAACATCATACTATAGTATGTGTCATGAAAATGTAAACAAACATCATACTATAGTATGTATCATGAAAATGTAAAATTTTTTATTTGTCATGAAAATGTAAACAAACATCATACTATAGTATGTATCATGAAAATGTAAAATTTTTTATTTGTCATGAAAATGTAAACAAACATCATACTATAGTATGTATCATGAAAATGTAAACAAACATCATACTATAGTATGTATAATGAAAATGTAAAATTTTTTATTTGTCATGAAAATGTAAACAAACATCAACAAAAAATTAAAAAGTGTCATGAAAGTTTAAATAAACATCATACCAACGTATGTGTCATGAAAATGGATATAAACATCATACTATAGTATGTGTCATGAAAATGGAAATAAACATCATACTATAGTATGTGTCATGAAAATGGAAATAAACATCATACTATAGTATGTGTCATGAAAATGGAAATAAACATCATACTATAGTATGTGTCATGAAAATGGAAATAAACATCATACTATAGTATGTGTCATGAAAATGTAAACAAACATCATACTATAGTATGTATAATGAAAATGTAAAATTTTTTATTTGTCATGAAAATGTAAACAAACATCAACAAAAAATTAAAAAGTGTCATGAAAGTTTAAATAAACATCATACCAACGTATGTGTCATGAAAATGGATATAAACATCATACTATAGTATGTGTCATGAAAATGGAAATAAACATCATACTATAGTATGTGTCATGAAAATGGAAATAAACATCATACTATAGTATGTGTCATGAAAATGGATATAAACATCATACTATAGTATGTGTCATGAAAATGGAAATAAACATCATACTATAGTATGTGTCATGAAAATGGAAATAAACATCATACTATAGTATGTGTCATGAAAATGGAAATAAACATCATACTATAGTATGTGTCATGAAAATGGAAATAAACATCATACTATAGTATGTGTCATGAAAATGGAAATAAACATCATACTATAGTATGTATAATGAAAATGTAAAATTTTTTATTTGTCATGAAAATGTAAACAAACATCAACAAAAAATTAAAAAGTGTCATGAAAGTTTAAATAAACATCATACCAACGTATGTGTCATGAAAATGGAAATAAACATCATACTATAGTATGTGTCATGAAAATGTAAACAAACATCATACTATAGTATGTATCATGAAAATGTAAAATTTTTTATTTGTCATGAAAATGTAAACAAACATCATACTATAGTATGTATCATGAAAATGTAAAATTTTTTATTTGTCATGAAAATGTAAACAAACATCATACTATAGTATGTATCATGAAAATGTAAACAAACATCATACTATAGTATGTATAATGAAAATGTAAAATTTTTTATTTGTCATGAAAATGTAAACAAACATCAACAAAAAATTAAAAAGTGTCATGAAAGTTTAAATAAACATCATACCAACGTATGTGTCATGAAAATGGATATAAACATCATACTATAGTATGTGTCATGAAAATGGAAATAAACATCATACTATAGTATGTGTCATGAAAATGGAAATAAACATCATACTATAGTATGTGTCATGAAAATGGAAATAAACATCATACTATAGTATGTGTCATGAAAATGGAAATAAACATCATACTATAGTATGTGTCATGAAAATGGAAACAAACATCATACTATAGTATGTATAATGAAAATGTAAAATTTTTTATTTGTCATGAAAATGTAAACAAACATCAACAAAAAATTTAAAAGTGTCAAGAAAGTTTAAATAAACATCATACCAACGTATGTGTCATGAAAATGGATATAAACATCATACTATAGTATGTGTCATGAAAATGGAAATAAACATC
Organism: Nothobranchius furzeri; assembly: GCF_043380555.1. Classification (NCBI taxonomy): domain Eukaryota; kingdom Metazoa; phylum Chordata; class Actinopteri; order Cyprinodontiformes; family Nothobranchiidae; genus Nothobranchius; species Nothobranchius furzeri. The sequence goes on along the minus strand of NC_091750.1, from coordinate 30,387,837 downwards.
ATACTATAGTATGTGTCATGAAAATGGAAATAAACATCATACTATAGTATGTGTCATGAAAAAGGAAATAAACATCATACTATAGTATGTGTCATGAAAATGGAAATAAACATCATACTATAGTATGTGTCATGAAAATGTAAACAAACATCATACTATAGTATGTATAATGAAAATGTAAAATTTTTTATTTGTCATGAAAATGTAAACAAACATCAACCAAAAATTAAAAAGTGTCATGAAAGTTTAAATAAACATCATACCAACGTATGTGTCATGAAAATGGATATAAACATCATACTATAGTTTGTGTCATGAAAATGGAAATAAACATCATACTATAGTATGTGTCATGAAAATGGAAATAAACATCATACTATAGTATGTGTCATGAAAATGGAAATAAACATCATACTATAGTATGTGTCATGAAAATGGAAATAAACATCATACTATAGTATGTGTCATGAAAATGGAAATAAACATCATACTATAGTATGTATAATGAAAATGTAAAATTTTTTATTTGTCATGAAAATGTAAACAAACATCAACAAAAAATTAAAAAGTGTCATGAAAGTTTAAATAAACATCATACCAACGTATGTGTCATGAAAATGGAAATAAACATCATACTATAGTATGTGTCATGAAAATGTAAACAAACATCATACTATAGTATGTATCATGAAAATGTAAAATTTTTTATTTGTCATGAAAATGTAAACAAACATCATACTATAGTATGTATCATGAAAATGTAAACAAACATCATACTATAGTATGTATAATGAAAATGTAAAATTTTTTATTTGTCATGAAAATGTAAACAAACATCAACAAAAAATTAAAAAGTGTCATGAAAGTTTAAATAAACATCATACCAACGTATGTGTCATGAAAATGGATATAAACATCATACTATAGTATGTGTCATGAAAATGGAAATAAACATCATACTATAGTATGTGTCATGAAAATGGAAATAAACATCATACTATAGTATGTGTCATGAAAATGGAAATAAACATCATACTATAGTATGTGTCATGAAAATGGAAATAAACATCATACTATAGTATGTGTCATGAAAATGTAAACAAACATCATACTATAGTATGTATAATGAAAATGTAAAATTTTTTATTTGTCATGAAAATGTAAACAAACATCAACAAAAAATTAAAAAGTGTCAAGAAAGTTTAAATAAACATCATACCAACGTATGTGTCATGAAAATGGATATAAACATCATACTATAGTATGTGTCATGAAAATGGAAATAAACATCATACTATAGTATGTGTCATGAAAATGGAAATAAACATCATACTATAGTATGTGTCATGAAAATGGAAATAAACATCATACTATAGTATGTGTCATGAAAATGGAAATAAACATCATACTATAGTATGTGTCATGAAAATGGAAATAAACATCATACTATAGTATGTATAATGAAAATGTAAAATTTTTTATTTGTCATGAAAATGTAAACAAACATCAACAAAAAATTAAAAAGTGTCATGAAAGTTTAAATAAACATCATACCAACGTATGTGTCATGAAAATGGAAATAAACATCATACTATAGTATGTGTCATGAAAATGTAAACAAACATCATACTATAGTATGTATCATGAAAATGTAAAATTTTTTATTTGTCATGAAAATGTAAACAAACATCATACTATAGTATGTATCATGAAAATGTAAAATTTTTTATTTGTCATGAAAATGTAAACAAACATCATACTATAGTATGTATCATGAAAATGTAAACAAACATCATACTATAGTATGTATAATGAAAATGTAAAATTTTTTATTTGTCATGAAAATGTAAACAAACATCAACAAAAAATTAAAAAGTGTCATGAAAGTTTAAATAAACATCATACCAACGTATGTGTCATGAAAATGGATATAAACATCATACTATAGTATGTGTCATGAAAATGGAAATAAACATCATACTATAGTATGTGTCATGAAAATGGAAATAAACATCATACTATAGTATGTGTCATGAAAATGGAAATAAACATCATACTATAGTATGTGTCATGAAAATGGAAATAAACATCATACTATAGTATGTGTCATGAAAATGGAAACAAACATCATACTATAGTATGTATAATGAAAATGTAAAATTTTTTATTTGTCATGAAAATGTAAACAAACATCAACAAAAAATTAAAAAGTGTCAAGAAAGTTTAAATAAACATCATACCAACGTATGTGTCATGAAAATGGATATAAACATCATACTATAGTATGTGTCATGAAAATGGAAATAAACATCATACTATAGTATGTGTCATGAAAATGGAAATAAACATCATACTATAGTATGTGTCATGAAAATGGAAATAAACATCATACTATAGTATGTGTCATGAAAATGGAAATAAACATCATACTATAGTATGTGTCATGAAAATGGAAACAAACATCATACTATAGTATGTATAATGAAAATGTAAAATTTTTTATTTGTCATGAAAATGTAAACAAACATCAACAAAAAATTAAAAAGTGTCAAGAAAGTTTAAATAAACATCATACCAACGTATGTGTCATGAAAATGGATATAAACATCATACTATAGTATGTGTCATGAAAATGGAAATAAACATCATACTATAGTATGTGTCATGAAAATGGAAATAAACATCATACTATAGTATGTGTCATGAAAATGGAAATAAACATCATACTATAGTATGTGTCATGAAAATGGAAATAAACATCATACTATAGTATGTGTCATGAAAATGTAAACAAACATCATACTATAGTATGTATAATGAAAATGTAAAATTTTTTTATTTGTCATGAAAATGTAAACAAACATCAACAAAAAATTAAAAAGTGTCATGAAAGTTTAAATAAACATCATACCAACGTATGTGTCATGAAAATGGATATAAACATCATACTATAGTATGTGTCATGAAAATGGAAATAAACATCATACTATAGTATGTGTCATGAAAATGGAAATAAACATCATACTATAGTATGTGTCATGAAAATGGAAATAAACATCATACTATAGTATGTGTCATGAAAATGGAAATAAACATCATACTATAGTATGTGTCATGAAAATGGAAATAAACATCATACTATAGTATGTATAATGAAAATGTAAAATTTTTTATTTGTCATGAAAATGTAAACAAACATCAACAAAAAATTAAAAAGTGTCATGAAAGTTTAAATAAACATCATACCAACGTATGTGTCATGAAAATGGAAATAAACATCATACTATAGTATGTGTCATGAAAATGTAAACAAACATCATACTATAGTATGTATCATGAAAATGTAAAATTTTTTATTTGTCATGAAAATGTAAACAAACATCATACTATAGTATGTATCATGAAAATGTAAAATTTTTTATTTGTCATGAAAATGTAAACAAACATCATACTATAGTATGTATCATGAAAATGTAAACAAACATCATACTATAGTATGTATAATGAAAATGTAAAATTTTTTATTTGTCATGAAAATGTAAACAAACATCAACAAAAAATTAAAAAGTGTCATGAAAGTTTAAATAAACATCATACCAACGTATGTGTCATGAAAATGGATATAAACATCATACTATAGTATGTGTCATGAAAATGGAAATAAACATCATACTATAGTATGTGTCATGAAAATGGAAATAAACATCATACTATAGTATGTGTCATGAAAATGGAAATAAACATCATACTATAGTATGTGTCATGAAAATGGAAATAAACATCATACTATAGTATGTGTCATGAAAATGGAAACAAACATCATACTATAGTATGTATAATGAAAATGTAAAATTTTTTATTTGTCATGAAAATGTAAACAAACATCAACAAAAAATTAAAAAGTGTCATGAAAGTTTAAATAAACATCATACCAACGTATGTGTCATGAAAATGGAAATAAACATCATACTATAGTATGTGTCATGAAAATGTAAACAAACATCATACTATAGTATGTATCATGAAAATGTTAAATTTTTTATTTTTCATGAAAATGTAAACAAACATCATACTATAGTATGTATCATGAAAATGTAAAATTTTTTATTTGTCATGAAAATGTAAACAAACATCATACTATAGTATGTATCATGAAAATGTAAACAAACATCATACTATAGTATGTATAATGAAAATGTAAAATTTTTTATTTGTCATGAAAATGTAAACAAACATCAACAAAAAATTAAAAAGTGTCATGAAAGTTTAAATAAACATCATACCAACGTATGTGTCATGAAAATGGATATAAACATCATACTATAGTATGTGTCATGAAAATGGAAATAAACATCATACTATAGTATGTGTCATGAAAATGGAAATAAACATCATACTATAGTATGTGTCATGAAAATGGAAATAAACATCATACTATAGTATGTGTCATGAAAATGGAAATAAACATCATACTATAGTATGTGTCATGAAAATGTAAACAAACATCATACTATAGTATGTATAATGAAAATGTAAAATTTTTTATTTGTCATGAAAATGTAAACAAACATCAACAAAAAATTAAAAAGTGTCATGAAAGTTTAAATAAACATCATACCAACGTATGTGTCATGAAAATGGATATAAACATCATACTATAGTATGTGTCATGAAAATGGAAATAAACATCATACTATAGTATGTGTCATGAAAATGGAAATAAACATCATACTATAGTATGTGTCATGAAAATGGAAATAAACATCATACTATAGTATGTGTCATGAAAATGGAAATAAACATCATACTATAGTATGTATAATGAAAATGTAAAATTTTTTATTTGTCATGAAAATGTAAACAAACATCAACAAAAAATTAAAAAGTGTCATGAAAGTTTAAATAAACATCATACCAACGTATGTGTCATGAAAATGGAAATAAACATCATACTATAGTATGTGTCATGAAAATGTAAACAAACATCATACTATAGTATGTATCATGAAAATGTAAAATTTTTTATTTGTCATGAAAATGTAAACAAACATCATACTATAGTATGTATCATGAAAATGTAAAATTTTTTATTTGTCATGAAAATGTAAACAAACATCATACTATAGTATGTATCATGAAAATGTAAACAAACATCATACTATAGTATGTATAATGAAAATGTAAAATTTTTTATTTGTCATGAAAATGTAAACAAACATCAACAAAAAATTAAAAAGTGTCATGAAAGTTTAAATAAACATCATACCAACGTATGTGTCATGAAAATGGATATAAACATCATACTATAGTATGTGTCATGAAAATGGAAATAAACATCATACTATAGTATGTGTCATGAAAATGGAAATAAACATCATACTATAGTATGTGTCATGAAAATGGAAATAAACATCATACTATAGTATGTGTCATGAAAATGGAAATAAACATCATACTATAGTATGTGTCATGAAAATGGAAACAAACATCATACTATAGTATGTATAATGAAAATGTAAAATTTTTTATTTGTCATGAAAATGTAAACAAACATCAACAAAAAATTAAAAAGTGTCAAGAAAGTTTAAATAAACATCATACCAACGTATGTGTCATGAAAATGGATATAAACATCATACTATAGTATGTGTCATGAAAATGGAAATAAACATCATACTATAGTATGTGTCATGAAAATGGAAATAAACATCATACTATAGTATGTGTCATGAAAATGGAAATAAACATCATACTATAGTATGTGTCATGAAAATGGAAATAAACATCATACTATAGTATGTGTCATGAAAATGGAAATAAACATCATACTATAGTATGTATAATGAAAATGTAAAATTTTTTATTTGTCATGAAAATGTAAACAAACATCAACAAAAAATTAAAAAGTGTCATGAAAGTTTAAATAAACATCATACCAACGTATGTGTCATGAAAATGGAAATAAACATCATACTATAGTATGTGTCATGAAAATGTAAACAAACATCATACTATAGTATGTATCATGAAAATGTAAAATGTTTTATTTGTCATGAAAATGTAAACAAACATCATACTATAGTATGTATCATGAAAATGTAAAATTTTTTATTTGTCATGAAAATGTAAACAAACATCATACTATAGTATGTATCATGAAAATGTAAACAAACATCATACTATAGTATGTATAATGAAAATGTAAAATTTTTTATTTGTCATGAAAATGTAAACAAACATCAACAAAAAATTAAAAAGTGTCATGAAAGTTTAAATAAACATCATACCAACGTATGTGTCATGAAAATGGATATAAACATCATACTATAGTATGTGTCATGAAAATGGAAATAAACATCATACTATAGTATGTGTCATGAAAATGGAAATAAACATCATACTATAGTATGTGTCATGAAAATGGAAATAAACATCATACTATAGTATGTGTCATGAAAATGGAAATAAACATCATACTATAGTATGTGTCATGAAAATGGAAACAAACATCATACTATAGTATGTATAATGAAAATGTAAAATTTTTTATTTGTCATGAAAATGTAAACAAACATCAACAAAAAATTAAAAAGTGTCAAGAAAGTTTAAATAAACATCATACCAACGTATGTGTCATGAAAATGGATATAAACATCATACTATAGTATGTGTCATGAAAATGGAAATAAACATCATACTATAGTATGTGTCATGAAAATGGAAATAAACATCATACTATAGTATGTGTCATGAAAAAGGAAATAAACATCATACTATAGTATGTGTCATGAAAATGGAAATAAACATCATACTATAGTATGTGTCATGAAAATGTAAACAAACATCATACTATAGTATGTATAATGAAAATGTAAAATTTTTTATTTGTCATGAAAATGTAAACAAACATCAACCAAAAATTAAAAAGTGTCATGAAAGTTTAAATAAACATCATACCAACGTATGTGTCATGAAAATGGATATAAACATCATACTATAGTTTGTGTCATGAAAATGGAAATAAACATCATACTATAGTATGTGTCATGAAAATGGAAATAAACATCATACTATAGTATGTGTCATGAAAATGGAAATAAACATCATACTATAGTATGTGTCATGAAAATGGAAATAAACATCATACTATAGTATGTGTCATGAAAATGGAAATAAACATCATACTATAGTATGTATAATGAAAATGTAAAATTTTTTATTTGTCATGAAAATGTAAACAAACATCAACAAAAAATTAAAAAGTGTCATGAAAGTTTAAATAAACATCATACCAACGTATGTGTCATGAAAATGGAAATAAACATCATACTATAGTATGTGTCATGAAAATGTAAACAAACATCATACTATAGTATGTATCATGAAAATGTAAAATTTTTTATTTGTCATGAAAATGTAAACAAACATCATACTATAGTATGTATCATGAAAATGTAAACAAACATCATACTATAGTATGTATAATGAAAATGTAAAATTTTTTATTTGTCATGAAAATGTAAACAAACATCAACAAAAAATTAAAAAGTGTCATGAAAGTTTAAATAAACATCATACCAACGTATGTGTCATGAAAATGGATATAAACATCATACTATAGTATGTGTCATGAAAATGGAAATAAACATCATACTATAGTATGTGTCATGAAAATGGAAATAAACATCATACTATAGTATGTGTCATGAAAATGGAAATAAACATCATACTATAGTATGTGTCATGAAAATGGAAATAAACATCATACTATAGTATGTGTCATGAAAATGGAAACAAACATCATACTATAGTATGTATAATGAAAATGTAAAATTTTTTATTTGTCATGAAAATGTAAACAAACATCAACAAAAAATTAAAAAGTGTCAAGAAAGTTTAAATAAACATCATACCAACGTATGTGTCATGAAAATGGATATAAACATCATACTATAGTATGTGTCATGAAAATGGAAATAAACATCATACTATAGTATGTGTCATGAAAATGGAAATAAACATCATACTATAGTATGTGTCATGAAAATGGAAATAAACATCATACTATAGTATGTGTCATGAAAATGGAAATAAACATCATACTATAGTATGTGTCATGAAAATGGAAACAAACATCATACTATAGTATGTATAATGAAAATGTAAAATTTTTTATTTGTCATGAAAATGTAAACAAACATCAACAAAAAATTAAAAAGTGTCAAGAAAGTTTAAATAAACATCATACCAACGTATGTGTCATGAAAATGGATATAAACATCATACTATAGTATGTGTCATGAAAATGGAAATAAACATCATACTATAGTATGTGTCATGAAAATGGAAATAAACATCATACTATAGTATGTGTCATGAAAATGGAAATAAACATCATACTATAGTATGTGTCATGAAAATGGAAATAAACATCATACTATAGTATGTGTCATGAAAATGGAAATAAACATCATACTATAGTATGTGTCATGAAAATGGAAACAAACATCATACTATAGTATGTATAATGAAAATGTAAAATTTTTTATTTGTCATGAAAATGTAAACAAACATCAACAAAAAATTAAAAAGTGTCAAGAAAGTTTAAATAAACATCATACCAACGTATGTGTCATGAAAATGGATATAAACATCATACTATAGTATGTGTCATGAAAATGGAAATAAACATCATACTATAGTATGTGTCATGAAAATGGAAATAAACATCATACTATAGTATGTGTCATGAAAATGGAAATAAACATCATACTATAGTATGTGTCATGAAAATGGAAATAAACATCATACTATAGTATGTGTCATGAAAATGTAAACAAACATCATACTATAGTATGTATAATGAAAATGTAAAATTTTTTATTTGTCATGAAAATGTAAACAAACATCAACAAAAAATTAAAAAGTGTCATGAAAGTTTAAATAAACATCATACCAACGTATGTGTCATGAAAATGGATATAAACACCATACTATAGTATGTGTCATGAAAATGGAAATAAACATCATACTATAGTATGTGTCATGAAAATGGAAATAAACATCATACTATAGTATGTGTCATGAAAATGGAAATAAACATCATACTATAGTATGTGTCATGAAAATGGAAATAAACATCATACTATAGTATGTGTCATGAAAATGGAAATAAACATCATACTATAGTATGTATAATGAAAATGTAAAATTTTTTATTTGTCATGAAAATGTAAACAAACATCAACAAAAAATTAAAAAGTGTCATGAAAGTTTAAATAAACATCATACCAACGTATGTGTCATGAAAATGGAAATAAACATCATACTATAGTATGTGTCATGAAAATGTAAACAAACATCATACTATAGTATGTATCATGAAAATTTAAAATTTTTTATTTGTCATGAAAATGTAAACAAACATCATACTATAGTATGTATCATGAAAATGTAAAAATTTTTATTTGTCATGAAAATGTAAACAAACATCATACTATAGTATGTATCATGAAAATGTAAACAAACATCATACTATAGTATGTATAATGAAAATGTAAAATTTTTTATTTGTCATGAAAATGTAAACAAACATCAACAAAAAATTAAAAAGTGTCATGAAAGTTTAAATAAACATCATACCAACGTATGTGTCATGAAAATGGATATAAACATCATACTATAGTATGTGTCATGAAAATGGAAATAAACATCATACTATAGTATGTGTCATGAAAATGGAAATAAACATCATACTATAGTATGTGTCATGAAAATGGAAATAAACATCATACTATAGTATGTGTCATGAAAATGGAAATAAACATCATACTATAGTATGTGTCATGAAAATGGAAACAAACATCATACTATAGTATGTATAATGAAAATGTAAAATTTTTTATTTGTCATGAAAATGTAAACAAACATCAACAAAAAATTAAAAAGTGTCATGAAAGTTTAAATAAACATCATACCAACGTATGTGTCATGAAAATGGAAATAAACATCATACTATAGTATGTGTCATGAAAATGTAAACAAACATCATACTATAGTATGTATCATGAAAATGTTAAATTTTTTATTTTTCATGAAAATGTAAACAAACATCATACTATAGTATGTATCATGAAAATGTAAAATTTTTTATTTGTCATGAAAATGTAAACAAACATCATACTATAGTATGTATCATGAAAATGTAAACAAACATCATACTATAGTATGTATAATGAAAATGTAAAATTTTTTATTTGTCATGAAAATGTAAACAAACATCAACAAAAAATTAAAAAGTGTCATGAAAGTTTAAATAAACATCATACCAACGTATGTGTCATGAAAATGGATATAAACATCATACTATAGTATGTGTCATGAAAATGGAAATAAACATCATACTATAGTATGTGTCATGAAAATGGAAATAAACATCATACTATAGTATGTGTCATGAAAATGGAAATAAACATCATACTATAGTATGTGTCATGAAAATGTAAACAAACATCATACTATAGTATGTATAATGAAAATGTAAAATTTTTTATTTGTCATGAAAATGTAAACAAACATCAACAAAAAATTAAAAAGTGTCATGAAAGTTTAAATAAACATCATACCAACGTATGTGTCATGAAAATGGATATAAACATCATACTATAGTATGTGTCATGAAAATGGAAATAAACATCATACTATAGTATGTGTCATGAAAATGGAAATAAACATCATACTATAGTATGTGTCATGAAAATGGAAATAAACATCATACTATAGTATGTGTCATGAAAATGGAAATAAACATCATACTATAGTATGTATAATGAAAATGTAAAATTTTTTATTTGTCATGAAAATGTAAACAAACATCAACAAAAAATTAAAAAGTGTCATGAAAGTTTAAATAAACATCATACCAACGTATGTGTCATGAAAATGGAAATAAACATCATACTATAGTATGTGTCATGAAAATGTAAACAAACATCATACTATAGTATGTATCATGAAAATGTAAAATTTTTTATTTGTCATGAAAATGTAAACAAACATCATACTATAGTATGTATCATGAAAATGTAAAATTTTTTATTTGTCATGAAAATGTAAACAAACATCATACTATAGTATGTATCATGAAAATGTAAACAAACATCATACTATAGTATGTATAATGAAAATGTAAAATTTTTTATTTGTCATGAAAATGTAAACAAACATCAACAAAAAATTAAAAAGTGTCATGAAAGTTTAAATAAACATCATACCAACGTATGTGTCATGAAAATGGATATAAACATCATACTATAGTATGTGTCATGAAAATGGAAATAAACATCATACTATAGTATGTGTCATGAAAATGGAAATAAACATCATACTATAGTATGTGTCATGAAAATGGAAATAAACATCATACTATAGTATGTGTCATGAAAATGGAAATAAACATCATACTATAGTATGTGTCATGAAAATGGAAACAAACATCATACTATAGTATGTATAATGAAAATGTAAAATTTTTTATTTGTCATGAAAATGTAAACAAACATCAACAAAAAATTAAAAAGTGTCAAGAAAGTTTAAATAAACATCATACCAACGTATGTGTCATGAAAATGGATATAAACATCATACTATAGTATGTGTCATGAAAATGGAAATAAACATCATACTATAGTATGTGTCATGAAAATGGAAATAAACATCATACTATAGTATGTGTCATGAAAATGGAAATAAACATCATACTATAGTATGTGTCATGAAAATGGAAATAAACATCATACTATAGTATGTGTCATGAAAATGGAAATAAACATCATACTATAGTATGTATAATGAAAATGTAAAATTTTTTATTTGTCATGAAAATGTAAACAAACATCAACAAAAAATTAAAAAGTGTCATGAAAGTTTAAATAAACATCATACCAACGTATGTGTCATGAAAATGGAAATAAACATCATACTATAGTATGTGTCATGAAAATGTAAACAAACATCATACTATAGTATGTATCATGAAAATGTAAAATTTTTTATTTGTCATGAAAATGTAAACAAACATCATACTATAGTATGTATCATGAAAATGTAAAATTTTTTATTTGTCATGAAAATGTAAACAAACATCATACTATAGTATGTATCATGAAAATGTAAACAAACATCATACTATAGTATGTATAATGAAAATGTAAAATTTTTTATTTGTCATGAAAATGTAAACAAACATCAACAAAAAATTAAAAAGTGTCATGAAAGTTTAAATAAACATCATACCAACGTATGTGTCATGAAAATGGATATAAACATCATACTATAGTATGTGTCATGAAAATGGAAATAAACATCATACTATAGTATGTGTCATGAAAATGGAAATAAACATCATACTATAGTATGTGTCATGAAAATGGAAATAAACATCATACTATAGTATGTGTCATGAAAATGGAAACAAACATCATACTATAGTATGTATAATGAAAATGTAAAATTTTTTATTTGTCATGAAAATGTAAACAAACATCAACAAAAAATTAAAAAGTGTCAAGAAAGTTTAAATAAACATCATACCAACGTATGTGTCATGAAAATGGATATAAACATCATACTATAGTATGTGTCATGAAAATGGAAATAAACATCATACTATAGTATGTGTCATGAAAATGGAAATAAACATCATACTATAGTATGTGTCATGAAAATGGAAATAAACATCATACTATAGTATGTGTCATGAAAATGGAAATAAACATCATACTATAGTATGTGTCATGAAAATGGATATAAACATCATACTATAGTATGTGTCATGAAAATGGAAATAAACATCATACTATAGTATGTGTCATGAAAATGGAAATAAACATCATACTATAGTATGTGTTATGAAAATGGAAATAAACATCATACTATAGTATGTGTCATGAAAATGGAAATAAACATCATACTATAGTTTGTGTCATGAAAATGGAAATAAACATCATACTATAGTATGTGTTATGAAAATGTAAAATATTAGAAAGTGTCATCAAAGTAGAAGCAAACATAATACTAAAGTATGTGTCATGAAAATGTAAACAAACATCATAAAAGTATGTTTCATAAAAATGAAAACAAAAGTCACACCATAATAAGTGTCATGAAAATGTGAGAAATTAAAATGTGTCAAGAAATTGTCAATAAATGTAATACTAAAGCATGAGTCATGAACAAGGAAAAAAGTCATACTATCATATGTGTCATGAAAATGGAAATAAAACTCATACTAAAGTATGTGTCATAAAAATGTAATTAAACATCACACTAGATACATATTTTTAAAACAAACATCATCATTATTCTAACACCTTTACCTTTACTTGGGAGGAATTTCAGCCTGCAGTTCACCTATCAGCCAGCAGATGGCACCATGTACAGCCACATTGCATTAGAACAACAAGAACATCCTAAAGGTTTATGAGACAAGACTCCATGACCTAAATCTTGGTTTTTACGCAAATAGATGATGATTTTTGAATTTGATTTCTATCCAGTTTTCCAGGACTTGGCTAATAATACCTGAAGGTAATTTAAAAGACATAAAGTAAAAAACAATAACTTAAATGTAAATCTCCATTTAGCACAGGATTAATCTATATTTGTATCATGTTGTGTGCAAATATTCTGCAAGTCTTGTAAATGTTAATTTCAAACAATCCTGTTTTTAGATTTCACTTTATTAAACACATCATTTAGCTAAAAAAAATCATCTTTAACCTATAAATAAGGAAGTGGGTATCATCAAAGGCTGGCAGCCAGGGTTAGAGATCTGACACCTCCCTCCGCAGCACAGAGATCTGTCTCTTTTAATTCCACCCTCCTAAAAATCCATCCACCAACCCCTGACCTTTCCTTCCTAATGCCTCAAAATAAGATCAAAGCAACAGGTCCAACCCATCGACATATATATATATATATATATATATATATATATATATATATATATATATATATATATATATATATACATACATATGAACTGCATGGGGGCCAGAATGTTAGAGCTGTAAAATGATACAATGGTATCAACTAATTATTTTATTTTATTTATTATTGTGTTATAAATTTGCTTTTGCAGTTTGAATTTATTTACACCCGAGAGATGAAAGTGGATTTTAAGTTTATTTAATTTTGATAAGAAAAATAATCCCAAAAGCAGTAATGCTTATTTTCCATGTTATTTTCTTTCAGATTTTAACTGGAATAAAAATTTGGTTTGTTAAAATCTACATTTTAAGATAAGAGATAAAATTAATGATTTCATCACTTTATTTACTTTATTAACACATAAGTGTCAAGCTCAACAAGCATGAAACAATAAATGTGTATTGTTAAATGCTTTACATAAAGTGGGCTACGTTTTGGTCACACACAGGTTTTATTTTGTCTAAAAGTGTGTGTGTGTGTGTGTCTAGGGTTGGGTGGGGCTGGACACACCTCTGAAATATGATTGGCTCAGCCATAAACCCATCACTAATTCATGCCTTTTCATTAAGCACTGCATGAAGTTGATATTTTTTGTTTTTGGTATACCTTTGGGTCATATTCTAAACAACTGTAACATTTTAATAGATTTGGGAAAACTTCTTTGAAATAAGAAATAGACAAAATGTCATGAAAGGATGAGTCAGAAAGGGCCGTGCATAAATGTTTGTGCACATCTTTGCATAATGCATGGACTGTATAGTAGTTTTTTAAATAAAAAAAAATAAAACTACACATTATGTCAAAACCACATAAGCTGTCACGGAATCTATTTTCTGCACTCTGTGTACTTCCTGTGTTTTTGGATTCAAACAGTGAGCCCAAAAACAACGTTAGGAGACAACATGACGTTCATTTATTTATTTTTTCTAACTGCAGATTGAAAGTATGCAACTGAACATTATAATCAGATTTTTATTATGACACCCATAAATAAAAATACAACAAAAAATTCACTACAATAAACAATCTAGTGTAAGTACGATTTGGGGGGAAATAAAAGCTTTTCTTCACCATCAAAGGCACAACATTGATTTTAATGACAACACGGAGAACCTGCAGCATTGAATCTTTTAAATTTTCCTTTTTATTTTTTTTCACACTCCATCAGAGAACACTGAAATGTTACAAAGATGAGTCTGATTCTACATGAAAAGAAACAAACAAAAATAAAAGGAGAACAACCTCTATATCAACAGACGGTGGCTATAGATTGGCGCCACGGTTCAACAGGAAACATACTGCCACAGGAAAAAACAAAACAAAGCACATTGTCGCTGGAAAAGACAAAGGACCTTTGCAAAGCTCTAATGCAAATTTCAAAAACATTTTTCTCAGTTTTTTAATATATTTTTACAACTGACGACAATAAGAGAACAAACCAACAAAAAATAAAATAAAAAACAATAATTGGGCACCTTCTAAGATTAGGCTAAGTTTAGGTGCTGAGGTAGACAAAAACTAAAATTCAAATCATAATAAAAACACTATCTTTTTAATACAGAGCAATATGACTGGCACTTGTGCTGTCACGACAATGGAGGAGAGAAGTAACACAGACAAGCCAGGAAAGGACAGAGGGAAGCTTTGTTACGCTTGGTCCGACAGGGCGATTGGTCCTCAGTGCTAAGATAAAAAAATACAATGTCTTGGTGCTTTGTTACTCAGACAGCTTTAGTCTAGACCTGGCACATGCATGGCGACACTGCATGAAACGGCTAATTTGTTCTAGCAACACCACACCAAAACACATAGTGCCAGCTCCAGGGATGTCATGATTCCTCTCAGACGAATTCCACATCCCCGATTCAAAAAACATCAGCAAACCTGTTGCTGACCAAACAGGCCCGGGCTTATCGAGCTCAAAAAACAAAAAACAAAAACATACATTTCCCAGAAGCCTTTTTAAATGCATTTTAGGGGGAATTTATCTCAAAAAATGTTTATGCTGCTCCACAAATGCTTTAAAAATGCAGCAAAACTAATGGATGCAGATGCTTTTTCAATAGCACGGCAAACAGAAGTACTGCAATGATCACGATTAAACAAATGAACAAAACAAAGCAGTATAAGTGGAGTTTCATGACATCCCTAGGGTGCTGGAGACAACACTTTTATTTTCTTCTGGAAATACAGAAAGGAAGCAGATATAGATGGATATTTTTTGTTGAACAATTTCCATTTTTAGGCACAAAGATACGGAAACATCGGAGGAACACTCAGGGAAGAACTTTATCGATGCCAATGTCGTTATATATATTTCTTTTTTAAACAGAAAAAATTGGCATAGAATATCATTTTATTTTGAATCTGATCTGATTAGTGCATTGTTTCACTGACACACACACACACACACTCACACACCCACACAGTTACACACACACACTCACACACACAGTTACACACACACACTCACACACACAGTTACACACTCTTTTTACTTTTCCACCCGCACAAAAAAGTAGAAAACATTCAGAGGACGACGATGAGAATAATGTGACTGCACAGGTCTTGCATTGTGGTGTTCAGACTGAACCGTGACTGGGTTTACGGTTTATTATAGTGGGAGGATATTATCCGAGGGGGGACAAAGCCCCCCCTCAGCTCACAGTGTTGGAGAAAAAAAATGGCAAGACACCACGGGACGTGCCATCCCTTCTTTTGTTTTTTTTTCAAGTACAAAAACAAACTAAAAATTGTCGACAGTCAAGTTTGATTGAAAAAAACTGAATGACAAGTACTAATCAGTCGGTTGGCCAGCATCTTGCCACCGTTCCGCTTCTTAAAAAAAATTGTATCACCCCATTTTTTTCTTTTTTAAATCTTCGACACACACTTTGTAAAATTTAGCGGTGAATAGATTTAGTCTGTCACCTACAAGCAACTGACATCCAGAAAGCAACACTTATCACAACATGTTCACACACGATTTTTTTCTCATTTTCATTTTGTCCAACGATATCAAAGAGGAGCAAGGCATTAAAATGATTCACACCCAGAGAGGAGAAACAAAATAATAAAAAAAGAAATACAAATGTTTGTGCCCTGCTTCAACCCTCCACAAATGGGAAAAGGACTGACACTCAATACAAAAATATCACAATTTTTATATATCAAACTGCCTCTGCTGGCTCTTGTTCAGGAATACACGGTTGTCTGCTGAGAGAATCTATTTTTAACCTTCTGGTTCATCTTTTTTGTTTATCTTTTATTTCGATTTGCAGCTCCAATTGTCCGGCGCTCTGCATCGCTGCAAATACAGCCTGTCGTGTGCGGTGCAGCATTCTTGGTGAACCTTCTCTTTTGTGTCTTTTTTCAGTTATTTTTTCACATTACAAAACTACAACTCTATTCACATATTTTCAAGTTTAAGTTCTTGTTTTTAAACGCTCTTAAAAAGCAAAAAGTACTGCGTCTCATCCGCCACGTTCCTCTTCTTCGTCACTTAAGGCTTCGAAATTGCCCCCCTGCCTCTGCTTTTCGGTCATAGGAGGTGCATGGGGAGACTATAGATAAGAATAAATGTCCATTCTGATGCTTTTCTCATCTTGCCAACCTCTATTACCCTTTTATTTACACTTTTCTTTAAAAACACAACTTAAAAAGCACGAGATGAAGTAGCACTGACAAATAATGCAAAACAAAAACACACTCACAAAATAATGTTTTTGCCCAAAACACAACTTAGAGGTAGCTTTTTTTTCTCTTAACAAAAGACCAAACCTTCCGGCTCTTTAACAAACAGGGTTAATAATAATACCAAGTTTGGTAACAAATGAGCACAAAGAAAAAACCACACGCAAACGTCCCAAACAAATCTCTTCTCTGTGGCACTTAAACTTTCTGCGCTCACGCCGCCTCATCACATTTGCTTTGCATCTTCCGACATGCACTCTTGAACGAAAACAACAAAAACACACGAGGGGAAATTAAAATATGCAAAGGACATGAGGTCACAAAAAGAGGTAATTCAAGTACAATGTGTTAAGATCAAACTCAAGGTCAACAATAAAGAGGGACAAAGCGCACAAACAAAACCACACAGAGTTGGTTTATTCTGCTGTCCAGCAGGTCGCCTCTTTAGCCGTTTCATCCAAACCACGACTTCCCTTCCCGTCTTCTAGACATTCAGATACGTAATTTCCAAGATGATGCTGTCATGATATGTTTGACTCTACGTGCCCTGCAGGTTGAATGCTACATCACAAAAATACCCCCTTAGAAACAGTGACGTCCACACTGCAGCTAATGCTAGCAAGCTGAAGTTTACCAATTCAAGTCAATGAACATTATTTAATGTGTGGAAAATGAAATTTGATTAAATTATTTCAAATCCTGTAGAAAGTTTACCAAAAAATAAATAAATAAAAGCAATTTAGTTCTCTGAACAGCCTCAGTTTGCAGAAACAAGGTTGTTCTGAGTGGATTGACGAGCTAACAGCTAGTCAGAGGGACGCCAGTTCCAAAACAGATTTCTATATCCTTTAAAATAAGAAATACTAAGAAATAGAGCTATTACTGTAAAAATATTCTACAAACCCTTGCATTAATGTTCCCCATACATGGTTATTTGCACAGAATTCTATGATCTGCGTAATAATTTGGTGGAAATTAAAGCTATCTAGTTTAAGTTTCTATATATTTTTGCCGTAAAAAGCCTGTATATGTTTCTAAGTGGTTTAACTGTTTGTATAATAACATTTGCATGAAACAGTAATTTTTTCCAGGTTAGTCTACTTTATTACTGGCCTCATAGTGACTAGGCACTAGCTTGCTAATCCAGTCTCAAAATATACTCCTTAAAAGATCGGAACAATCTTCTTGTTGCATGAGCAATGTTGGAGCGCCAAAAATGTTGGGAGTCAGAGGTTTCTGATGACAGCATTAACCTGCTACAGCGTGCTTTCCCCCTTTATGCATGGTTCGATGTTGTTAGGGAGTCAAACTTCCACACCATCTCTGACAAACGTCCACAGTCTAAGTCACAGGATTCACACAACGTCCTCCCAGTTCCTCCACTGTGGTGAATGGATACTGCGGTCAAAGCGTTACTGTTTCAGAGTCAGTTCATGTACGCTAGTGTGAGATACGGACAGCCAACGGGATAAATGCGCATGGACAAAAGCGGTCCAGTTATCTATTGCTGAATAGGTGAACAGGCTGAGTTTAATGTGCGATACTGCTAAAGCGAGTTATAATTCTATGAAGGGTTTATATACCTTTGCTGACATCAAACAGAGACTGTTGTCGTAGTTTGTTTTACCTGTGCGATCAAGCCTTGATAAACTATGATGCAGAGCTTAAACAAAGTAGTAATATATGACCAATAAAAGAAAAAGTAACACAAGTTAGCCTTTGGTTCTGTGTGGAGAACCGTAAGTGGCCCGTGGTGACTCAGCTTTCTCCAGTCCTTTTTCAAAAGACGTACAAAACCAGGAAAACTGCTGAAGGAAGCTGGGGAGACTTCCAATGAAAAGCAGCGCTTGCATCTTCCCTGCTCGGAACCAAATGGGTGCTTGGTTTGCAGCATTCACGCGCTCACTTGTCCAGTCGGACTGCTTCATCTACTGCATAAACCCTCAGGCTCTACATCTGATTCTCAGGGACTACCTACAGCAGCTCCTCACATCTCTAAAACTACTGATTTCTTTTTTAGAACATGTGGACCAACAGATATTAAACTGGGTATTAAAGGGAAGAAGTAACAAAGCAAACACGTTTGAGATTGAAAAGAAATTACAAAGCCGTATCATTCCATACGCCATTTTTGAACACCCAGAAACATTGGTTTGTGGTCATTAGAAGGTCCTTGATGTTCAAGAAGAAAGACCGCAAAGTGAATGAAGACACAGTTAAAGGAAGGACTTGATTCATGAGGTGCAGACCAGATAGTCCCTGAGAATCAATTTTCTCACAATGTGGCAACGACATCTGAAGAGCCACTTCCTTGCAGCACACTTGCTTTACGGCGCTGCGCGAAATGACCTGAAATAAGAACATAATTGCAGATGTAGTGAAAGACCCGATGAATCCGAACAATGGTGGAGAATCTCTCCGTATCCGTCTTCCTCTTCTTTCTCTTTGCCTTGCCACTCCTGCCCTTTTACACAGCTGCTCATCACCACCTTTGCATTAAAAAAGAAAAGAGAAAACAAACTCTTGCTTCGAGTGTCTTTTCGTTGACATTCCACAATCTTCAAGACCAGTGCCTCCTATCCCCTCCGTTACACTCCTCTCACTTCTCAACCCCGTTTCCTCCCTCTTCATTCGTTTTCCCAGTCTCAGACGTAGCACAGGTACAGGTAGGTCTTCTCTATGCGCCAGTCAGCGGGGATGTCTTCTGGCTTGTGACCTTTCATGTGCTTTTGCATGGCTGACAGGCTGGGGCAGTATTCCAGGCAGATGGTGCATTGGTAGGGCGAGGCGCCATTGTGGGTGCGCAGGTGCTTGATCATGGCAGAGTAGTCCCTGGACCGCTGGTGGCACAGCTTGCACTCAAATGGCTTCTCACCTAAAAATGAGGGGAAGGGGGACGAAGACAACAATGGTGTTAATCATAGTTTGCACAAAAAGTCGTTATACAACAAAGTAATGTATGACCTGAAGCTTTGACCATACCTCCTAGTAATACAGTCCATAAAAGCCAAAACGTTAGAGGTTACATCATGCTTTCACACAGATTAGCTGAAGTATTTTATACATTTTCTTTTCAATGCAATCCCGTGGATCATTGCTTCAATCACAATAATTGGAGCTGTAATCAGAAAACCTTGGATCTTCTCGCATCAATAAAGGCCCCATACAACAGAACATACAAAAGGTGTCCTTTTTACCCCTACTTCACACTGGAGGTGTCAGCGGCACGGAAGAGCAGCGGATTGTCACTGACCTCACGCACGTCCCGTGAGGGGTGTGGGACAGCGCAGCACTTATGAGACCCTTCTGGGATCCTTAAGATAGGATCAGGTTCTACTTTTGCTGTGAACCGCTTCTGGGACACGCCGATTTCTGCAGGTAACATAGGGCTAGACAGGAAATAGAACCTCCAGTAAATTTCTAAATAAAAGACTATTGCAGCAACGCAATTTCATTTCTATGTAGATTACATCAATTAAAGTGGCCTAACTGTTATTTACTCCCAGTATCATTCCAGAAGTGCAGCGGTGTGTTTTTCATGGTTCCAATCCTGGCAGTGGAGAGGAACAACATCATATATGACATCAAACAGCGATATCGAATGTGATTTCCTTCTTTTTGGTGCAATGGCGGATGGCATGAACAAATCATAAGCTTTGAAGTCTTGAGGGATTTTGTGATCTTGCAAGTCCAGTGAGGAGCACAGCGGAGAAGCCGCTCTGCAGCGGAGATTCTCCCGATGTGTACTGAAAAGCAGCAAAGCTCGCGAGTAAACCGTTCCACTGCCTTTCCACGCGGTCGATGCCTCCAGTGTGATGTAGGGATTAGTCTCTGCTGAATTCTCACCAAGCCACATAAAAAATGGCGTCCGTAACCAGGATCTCCATCTTCCCCTGACCAAAATGTAAAGTTGTCCTAAAACAACCATTGAGAAAAGTCAATGAAACAATGTGACTTGACTAAAGGAAAAACAAAAACAATCTCATATGTTGGGGTCAAACTTGGGTCTCTGACTAATTTCTTCGCTTCAGATCTAGTTTACGTTCCACTGATTGGTCTGTACCTAAGGTTTACACAATTTTACGCTCTTCTGTGTCTGTTGTGGTGTCTCAAGGTAGTCCAAATGAAAAAAAAAACAGCCAAAACTGCCAAAATGACAACATTTACCATTAATTCTGCAATTATCTTCATTAGCACTGAATATAATGTTGATGCAAAATAACTTTGAGAATCCAAATCTAAATAATTTTAAATAACCAGCTTTAAATATGAAAGAAAATTGTATACCAACCAAAGGCTGATACAACACACAGCTCCTGCCACGTTTAACTCCTGGAGGTGGTATAAATCTAAGTGAGACGTGTGGGGGCTGTTATATTTAACGGCCACATTTCAATTTGGCAACAACGGTCATCCTAAATGTGCCAATGATTTGAGCGATGGCAGGGAATAATCCGCCAGCGCTCAAGCCGACAGACTCAAATTAGACATGTAAATGCTGACCTTTACCAATGGCATTTGAAATGAGCTGTCGGAAGTGATCTGGCCCGGTGCTGGCTGTCACCTTTCATCTGAATCCTCACACGTGTGCATCATCAACACAGCCAACGCGGTACCTCGCTCTGGTTAAGCTGACCTCTGCTCGGAGTTGGGTTATGGGGCTGTTCAGCCAGTAAGCAGCGTGGACTTGTGCGTGATGCTCTCATTGATAAGCAGACTGTAAACAAAGTCCCTCCAAATAACCAGCTAATAATGAATTGCAAATGAGGCCTTGGTATTGATCAGACATTGGCATTTGGGTTGTGTGGAGAAGCGTGGGGTGGGTGGGGGTTAGGCTGCCGATGTCGATGATTCATCAAGCAGCTCCTTTTGTGCGAGGTGGCCTTTGACTGTGAGCTTGTCACTTGCTCTTGTTATCTGTTGTTGCTCTCCAGCTTAACGCAAAGCCCCCCTCCCCCATACAAAAGGAGGAAAGGGTGGACGGAGGGGAGCCAATTATTGGACAGGCTGCCTTGATAGTGTGGCTTAACAGCTGGCTTATTGAATGGGAGATGGAAGGGTGTCCTACGAGTGTGTTTGAGACAAAAAAAAGATGGCGAGAGGGTATAAACCGTTGGCTGTGTGCCACCCTGGCGAGAGCTCGTGGTAGACTATACTCACTCAATCGAGTTTCCAGCATGCACTCGTTCTCCAGGGCACCTAGCCTATCACTGTGTCAACATCTTTATGGGGCTCTAAATATACTCGGATCAATACAAAGTCTTCTGAGACTTTCATCTACTGTATCACAGTAACGCTGATATTCATCTAGCCTGTGACTTGCAATGATCTCGGGGTCCTCTGACAGGTACCAAATTTTATATTAGTGCTACAATTTAAAAGTGTCCATGATACCCAAACAAGCTGGAATGAAACTGATTTCCCCCCATGCACCAGGATTTCTTTATCGTCTTTCTGCAACTACACTTCTTACGCTTATGCTATGAATGCTTATTGTAGTAGTTTACATCCTCTAGAACAAACATGTGTAATGCTCATGAACATTTATGCTTTGTTTAATTCTGCAAGTTCATAAAATGATCAAAATGATCCTGGGTTCTTGGTGAGTAGATTCTGTCGCTGTGCATCCTAACTGAATCCATCTGGCAGTGAGCTGCTGTGCCATGTCAAATATGGTGTTCAATGACCAGAAGAAGTGCAGTTTTTAGGATGCTTCGTAAGAGAACAAAGCTCTGTGAATTAGGCTGTTATGAGGGGAATTCTGTTGCTTTTTTCAGTGTTGGGAGTTTGGTAAAGGCAATTTTAAAGCAGCACAGACTGCAATTACTGGTTTTTGCTTCCTTTCTGCTTCACCAGCAACTCTTCTAATTTTACAAATGCTGGTTGTTTTTGGGCGATGTTTGCTGCTGTCATTTGGTTTTGATTTACAACCTATTAGCATGAATTGATCAAATGTTCCACTCAGCATCTCTACTGGGCCACTCAGAGTTCCTACTCCTGTTCCGGTACTCCAAACCCTAAAACATGGCCCGTTCGGCTGGCCCAGTGAACTGGAGTAATGGGGATGTTCCAGTAAAATCACCCTGAAGTTCCAATAATGGGAACACATCTTTACCAATGTCTCATGACACAACTACTTCCTGAGTGTGAACTTGCACAATCATTTAGAAAAGATGGATTCATCTAAATTTAACAGCTAGAGCACAGATACCCCCAAGCTATATTTCAAAATGAACGCGTATGGTCACACTTTCCAAGACAGAGTTCAAACTTACAAAAATAAACTAGTTTACACTCATTCAATGAAATTTCATGAGACAAATCTAATGAAAAGGAAACGTTAATAATGCCATGCACCTATTTTTGTTATCATCTCATTATAATCTCATCTGTGTTTGCTTTGCTGGTTGATGCACCTAAAACCAAAGAAAGCAGCGAGGGTTTCATGTCACAGTCTGGACTCATTCTGGCTGCAGCACCTGTGTGCACACGGTAGTGGGTTTCCAGCTGGTGCTTGAGGCTGAACTTCTTTCCGCAGCCGTTACATTCATAGGGCTTCTCCCCAGTGTGGATGCGTTTGTGGCCCTTCAGCGTGCTCTCGTCTCGGAAGCAGCTCCCGCAGAATTCACACTCGAATGGATGGTCCCCTGCTGAAAAGTGAGAAGAAAAAAAAAAAGAATTTCACAAAAACTGCTGTTGTGCAGAATGGGAACTTGATCAAATACCGACTCCAGGACAAAGCTAGTAGCCAAGCAGGAAAGAAACAGAAACAGGAGTTTATGCAGCCATCGTTGACAAAGGTGACAAAGATGAACAATTACTATGAACTGATGATCCAAATAGAAGGCTGCATCATTTAGACAATGAAACATGAGGTATTATACTCTAATAGGCAACAATTTTAATACCGCCAGACAAGTCCAACCTCTCTTTTGTCCTCTTTTGAAAATCACCTAAACTGTTGTTGTGTTTGAGGATTAAAACATGTGGGCTGATACGGCTTTTCAACAACCATGAGATGCATTAATGACCATGCAGCTGCTCCCAAAACACAAAGTTTTAAATCTAAAGTAATCAGGTATGTTTTGCAGAGTTTCATCTCTTTTTTTCTTCATTTAACACGAAATAAGAATTTTATATAGCTTTACTTGTATTTAATAAATTTACAACGATGCAAACTAAGTTAAAATTGGATTTGATATATTTTGCATAATTCAATTAAATTAAATTCAATTCAAAAATACTTTATTAATCCCAGAGGGAAACTGATTGCTGTAGTAGCTCAGGATAATAATAATAATAATAATAATAATAATAATAATAATAATAATAATAATAATAATCAAGTCATCAAAGAGTTGTTGTATATTACAATGGCTGTTGGCAGGAAGGATCTCCAGTAGCGGTCAGTGTTGCAGCCAAACTGAAGAAGCCTCTGACTGAAGACACTCTTCCGTTGTCGGACAGTCTTGTGAAGAGAATGCTCAGGGTTGTCCATCATGTTCTTGATTCTCTGGAGAATCCTTCTTTGCATTATCTCCTCCAGTGGTTCCAGTCGTCCCCAGAACAGAACCAGCCTTTTTTATTAGGCTGTTGAGCCTTTTCAGGTCCCTGCTTCTGATGCTGCTACCCCAACAGACGATGGCTGAAGAGATTACACTCTCAACAACAGACTTGTAGAAGATGTGCAGCATCTTGCTACAGACACTGAAGGACCTAAGCGTCCTCAAGAAGTGCAGTCTGCTGTGTCCCTTCTTGTAAACGGCTTCGCTGTTCTTTCTCCAGTCCAGTCTGTTGTCCAGGTGAACTCCAAGGTGTTTGTATTCCTCGACCACCTCCACTTCTTCTCCCATGATGGAAACAGTGTTTGACTCCACCCTGTTTCTTCTGAAGTCTAAAATCATCTCCTTTGTTTTGTTCACGTTCAAGGTCAGATGATTGTTTCCACACCTTGCCACAAAGCGCTCCACCAGCTCTCTGTACTCAGCTTCCCGTCCATCTCTGATACACCCGACAACTGCAGAGTCATGAGTATTTCTGTAGATGACAGGTCTCTGATTTGTACTGGAAGTCTGAGGTGTACAGGGTGAAAAGGAATGGTGAGAGTACAGCGCCCTGTGGTGCTCCAGTGGTACTGATCACCTGGTTTGATGTGCAGTTCTTCAGCCTCACAAACTGTGGTCTGTTTGTCAGGTAGTCTTTAATCCAGGCGATAGTTGAGGCCCCCACCTGTGTCTTCTGGAGTTTCTGGCAAAGTACATCAGGCTGGATTGTGTTAAATGCACTGGAGAAATCAAAGAACATGACCCTGACAGTGCTGCCTGCTTTGTCCAGATGACAGTGGGTTGGTTGAAGCAGCTGGATGATGGCATCTTCAACTCCATCTCCATGGCGATAAGCAAACTGCAGCAGGTCCTGATATGTCCTAGTTTGCTTATTCAGGTGGACCAACAGGAGTCTCTCCAGGACCTTCATGATGTGGGATGTCAGGGCAACCGGTCTGTAGTCGTCATTGACTGATGGGCGAGTTTTCTTTGGAACTGGAACAAGGCAGGATGTCTTCCACAGGACTGGAACCTTCTCCTGGGCCAGGCTGAGGTTGAAGAGGTGCTGCAGAATCCCACAGAGCTGCTCTGCACAGGCCTTCAGTACTCTGGGGCTGACCCCATCTGGACCTGCAGCCTTGTTCCTGTTCAGTCTCTCCAGCTGCCTCTTCACCTGACTTCTAGAGACAGATAGGTGGGAGGGGGAGGTAAATGGGGCAGCAGCATCTCCTGACTTGGTTGAAGACAGATTTATAGAACCAGAAGAGTCCATGACTGCGTTAGAAGACAAAAGAGCTGGCGTGTGACAGGAAAATGTTGGATCAGAGGAGGATGGGATGTCTGATTGGCTGGGGACAGGCGAGGAGGATGCTGGGTTTGTTCCTGAACTGAACCTATTGAAGAACTTGTTCAGTTCATTGGCTGTGTCCAGGCTGCCATCTGTGCAATCCTTCCTCTGCCTGTGGCCTGTGATCTTCTTCATCCCTGACCAGACATTTCTGATATTGTTCCTCTGTAGTTTGTTCTCCAGCTTCTTCCTGTATGCCCCCTTGCTGTCTCTGATCTTGATCTTCAGTTGCTTCTGTATACTCCTCAATAATTCCCTGTCTCCCTCCATGAAGGCTCTTTTTTTCTCATTTAGCAGATTCTTCAGTTCACTGGTGATCCAGGGTTTGTTATTAGCGAAGCGTCTCACTGCTCTGGTGGGCATGATGTTGTCCACACAGAAGTTTATATAGTCAGTGACACATCAAGTCATGGCATTGATGTTCTCTTCATATCCTTGGCAGAGAGTCATCCAATCTGTGGTCTCAAAACAACTCTGCAGGGCTTCTTCAGCATCTTGTGACCATTTTCTCACAGTTCTTCTTGTCACAGGTTGCCTCTGAACAAGTGGTTTCTGAGCAGAGAAAAACAAGATTGTGATCTGATTGTCCCAGAGGAGGTCTTGTTTTGGGCATGTATGCATTCTTTACATTTGCATAACACAAATCCAATGTCTTGTTTTCTCTGGTGGAGCAGCTGACAAACTGTTGAAATGTTGCAAGTGTAGCAGAGAGTGAGGCATGATTAAAATCTCAAGATATAGCCAGAAATGCATTGGGGTGCTGGGTTTGTAGCTTAGCAACAATGGAACTGATGGCATCACATGCACTTTCAGCAATGGCTGAAGGTGGAACATAAACAGTTGCCAAGACAACACTGGTGAACTCTCCTGGCAAATAATATGGGTGAAACTTACTGCCAAGAGTTCAACATCTGGGCCGCAGAGACGACATTTCACTGAAACATGACCTGGATGGCACCATCTGTTGTTGACAAGCACTGCCACTCCACCTCCTTTTCTTTTCCCGCTCCTCTTCAGATCTCTGTCTGCTCGTACAGTCAGGAATCCTGGCAGAGAGACGCTGGAATCGGGGATATGGTCCTGCAGCCACGTCTCACTGAAACACATAACACTGCACTGCCGATACTCTGGCTGAGTCCTTGAAAGGCCATGGAGTTCATCCATCTTGTTGGCCAGTGATCTCACATTGCCCATTATGATGGAAAAAAGAGATGGTTTGAATTTCCTCTTTCTCTGTCTCCGCTTTGCTCCCGTTCGACACCCACGCATTTTGCGTTTTAGCTCATATGGGATTAGTGGCTTCAGTTGAGGTATTATTTCAGCCTTACCAACGTTAATCAGCTGCTCCCGACTGTAAACCAGCTCTTTGCCATGGTTACGCATCATTACAAATGCTTAAAAAGTGAAAAAAAATGAAAAAATAGCAGTAAAAATCCCCCAAGCTTCACAGCACCAGAAACAGAAAAGTAAAATGTCAAAAAAAATACAGTTTTTCTTGAGAAACTAGAAGAAAAAATGTCCAAGAAAAGACAAAACTTACATATAGTCAACAGAGCTACTCCAACATGCTGCCACCCAGAGCAGCGCAGTTCCGGAATGAGCTTATTTGGATCAGATTTTTATTGTAAATTAATTTCAAAATGCGGCATTTGGTACAAGATAAACAGCTGTTAACATCTGTCTGAGCGTAAGATTAATTGTTTAAATATTCAATATGTTGGTAGTCAGAAACCTTTCATTTCAGTTTCCATTTCTGTTCACCTGTCTGAAGCTTCACACTGTGCAAATGTGAAGCTTTTACTTTATTTATGGTGCATAATGACACACCAGCCTCATTTCAGACAGCTTGCCGAGGATGTACAGTATGTGTGCCTTCTGGAAATGAAAATCATAAAGGGCACTGCATTCAGTGCCACAGACTGCAACAGCACAGGTCCCTACCGGGCTGCTGTAATGGATATTCAGATGTCAATGATCAGGGATATTATGATTTGCAGGGAGCCTCTCACCAGCAGGCCGAAGACTAATTGTACTCCCGTGCTGGATGAGGAGGCGCTCCTTGCGTCATTTGCGCCCCTGCGTGTTACAGTCTCCATCCAAGTAACGTGGTGGATATTTATTATGTATTTCACCGCACTGCTGCAGGTTGAAGTCACCATCAATGACCTATGCCTTTCATTATCTGCCTGTCCAAGCAGCAACGTGCCAGGGAATAAATTGCATTTCTCATTATGTGCCGCTGCCACTGCTCCGCTGTTAAAAGATGATTTCTCTTCTGTCCACATTATTTATTTATAATTTTATGTAAGTACATACAGTATACATGTGTGTTGTTGGTTTATTTAGGGCGAGCGAGGAATGGAAGGGGAGTCAAAGTGGAATGTGAAATGCATTCGCCCCGTTGTTGACTCTGATCACATCACGGCTTTGTTATGCTTTAATGATGGAAAACGTTTTCCGAGGGATGTTGTTGGACGGATTCACATTAAAGAGACTCGATGGGGGATAAAAGCTAGACAGGGATCGTGCAGAAGACATGGGTATATAGGGTGGTGTCAGTGGGGGCTGGGTGAAAGAAAAAATCAATAAAAGTGACGGTCTTTATTTGTCTGCATGAAGTTATCAGTCGCTCCCGCTGTAAGACATTCAGCCACAGCAGAGATCACAATCCATCACAGAGCTTGGTGGGCTTGCACGATGCTGCAGGAATAATAATTGAGTTCAGATTCACCTGCCTTTAATTAGGGCCTCCTATCAGAGCGGCGAATGGGATTCTAATGCACAGAGGAGGCCTATGGAGGGTTATTTATGCTTAATGTCCTGTTGCTACGCTAACGTCTATGTAGGGAAAAAAAAAGATTCTTCTGTATTTCTCCTTTTAATTCCAAGGTTGGTGTACACTGGCAATAAACCCAAGTCAGCCACAGCATTAAAACCACAGAAAGGTGACATCATTCAGCCATTCTTGTGGAAAACCTTCACTAAAAACATTCATAAAGATACCTAAGATGGTTCTGGACCAAATATACTTGCATTCTTTGCCACTTTATATTCTGGAATACTGGATAAAAACACCCAAAACACCAAGAACCAGGAATCCTAAGAATGCTCTAGAAATAACTGCTTCCAGCAGTGTTCCACACAAAACCCAAATTATTCCCCCAAAAGTACTCTCCAAAAACTGAGATTGCTAACCATTTAACCCCATATATGATAATCTGTAAAATTACTTCAAGTCTGCTTGAAATTAAATATCAATTTCACCTTCTGTCAATTTATTCTTGGAGTATTTCTTACCTTTAACAAGTAGGATACTGTTAAGTATTTATACCTTTTACTTAGAAACACACTGAGTCATTATATCCTTATAATAACCTGGCCATGTTTAATACAAAATTAGTAATGGGATTACACTTCAAAATGGAACATTACCAACTAATCAGGTCAAAACCACAAAGAAAAGAGAGATTATTTGTGATTATATTGGTGTTTCTAGAAGAGTGCTGAGTGTTTGTCTAAACCTTGAGGGTAGTCTTGTGTGGAGTGCTGTGAGCTCTCTGGCTCCTTTCAGGATTGCATGTGTAATCATGCATGCAGGGGTATACAAATAAAAAATATAAAACATGCACGTACAAACATGAAAATTGTATGTGCACAAGGAAAACGGCATAACAGCATATGTGGGAGGAAAACAGCACTTTGTAAAGGGGGCATTGTAGCACCACAATCACCCTGAAGTATGCTTGTAATGGTGCAGACAAATATAGGTCCCCGAGTACACGGCTGTGGTGATCACCGCTGAATGATCCTGGTACTACTGCTGCTGAGATGGCACCAACTACAGATGTTTTACTCCTGTTCTGGAAGACCCCAGAACATTCTAGAACATCTCTCTTGCCTCCTAAGTCCAACAAAATTGAAAATGCTGACATTCGCACTGGTGAGAGTGGATGAAAAAATCAGAGCTAAACCAAAATACGGCATCGTTTTGTTAAACTTCCAGGTTATTATACAGCTGATTAGAGCTAAAATACAAGATTTTAACAACTTTGCATCAAAACAAAACTTCTGTTGCACCAGTGGACACAATGTCTGAGAAATAAACATGTTTTGGCAAACATTTGTTGCTTCCTGATTGTGTTTTAGCCATAAAACTGATTGACTGAAGATAGAAATTAAAAAGATTGGGTTTGAGTAGGGTCATGGCTACTAGAGATCCACAAACATAGAATTTTATATTGCGCTGCAGTCTGATTCCAGCATGCTTCCTGTTTCAGATCACGAACACAGCTGAGTTGTTTGATTAAGTGATGAACCACCCCTGTAGAAACTAAGAAAGGCTGAGGAGACATTTCAGCTGTTAGATTAAAGTGTTAAAAAGAAGAATGCACAGCGAGGAGGAGCATTTAACTTTTGGTTTCACTAACTGGACACTAGGGGGTGCTAAAAGCAAGCCAAAACTGCAAAGTATCCCTTTAGGCAGATGTTTTTCTTTAATGTTAATATAGATGTAAATACAATTCGGCAGCAAGTCCAGGTCACCCATGAATGTGCCAGACTATTTAAAAATGGGTAAATACTGGCCAGATAAGTCGGCTGACCAATAGATCGGTCTATGTCTAACAGCAATTGTCTGATTCCAACTCAGCTCCCTTTACTAAACAGTAAAGACTCGCATCAGAGCTTCAGATTAACCAACACAATCCCATCATTGCACCGTGAACTCTTAGGCTTCATTTTGTCAAAACATTCTCACGGGTGTTTTAAAGTAATGGGTATGTGTTCTTTGTTCATTCCTAATCTGCAACTATTACTTCCTCTCTCCCTGTAGCGTCTCCCCCCCCCCTTCCCTCTCTCTCTCTGGTGTGACCGCATGGCAGGGACACCACAGATGAGGACCCGGCACAGTGAGGTGGAACCGCAGCGTGCTGAGTGAACCCAAGGGTGCCCCCGAGCATCACCACCTGCGTCTTCCAACCCCCCCCCCCCCAATCACCTCTTTTGACACCCCGAAGGTCTGCCGAGGGTGCCCATGGGCACACGCGGTGTGTTCATTATATACGATAAGAGGCTGTAAATTACCGAGCGACATCGCTGCCAAGACCAGAACTGGCTACAGTCCTCTCTCTTCTGCCCCCCCCCCCCCCACCCCACCCTCTGTCTGGCTGTAGCGCTGTCAAATACAGCTGCGAACACAAAACAGCCCCGCCACAGCAGACCTCACGTTGGCTCGGAGTCTCACACACACACACACACACACACACACACACACACACACACACAGACACACACACACGTGCGCACACACACACACACACACACACACACACACACACACACACACACACACACACACACACACACACACACACACACACACACACACACAACAACAGAATATTAATGAAGGCCTGATCTGTAAAGAGTGTGTGTGTGTGTGTGTGTGTGTGTGTGTGTGTGTGTGTGTGTGTGTGTGTGTCTTCTCTGTGCTGCTTAGGAAGAGGAATAGCACAGCTGCTATGACTGCCACTTCTACGAAGCCGTGCGCTGAATTAGTGCACGAGTGCTGGAACTTATGCTGTGCTGCACATATGCATAAATGACATAGGTCCATGTAAAATGATGCGACTAGCGGTACGCTGAGAACAGGTGATGGAACTTCAGGTGGATGGAGAGAGATTACCACTCAAAGGGAGAAAGAGGGGAGAGACGGTGAGATTAAGATGCTGAAATCAACACCATTAAATCAGTTCCCCCTCTCCTCTTGTCCTAAACGGTGATCCAGAGTCAGAACCGACTGGTTTCAGGAGACAAGACCACAGACAGGTAAAACGAAGCAATAAACGCTCTTATGAAGGTTTTTTCTGCTTTCTGTTGTCAGCTGAGACAACAGCATACTGATTCAACTAATAACTAAGCTGCGTCCTGAAAGCTGTCTCCGGAAGATGAGCTGCCACAGTCGATTCACTAAAACTAGGCTTGAAAACTGGGATTGTGGTATTTACAGGGAATTTGTGTGGAAACTGACTGATTTCTCAGGAAAAACACCTGAGATGGGTTTGTTTGATGCTTGTGTGCCGCTGAAACGGGCAGCTTACGCTAACATCATCAAGGCATGACTACTACTACTTAATGTTGAGTCTCTTTTATTTCAGTGCATCGGGGCTCGATTTAAATCCATTTTGTGCAAAAGACAAAAACCATCAGACACTCACCGCACAAGCCCCTAAAAGCAGCATTTAGAGCAGACGACTCCGCTAATGGAACACAGAAATCCCAGAGCAGATCTGCTTCTCTTAAAAACTTCACTTCCTGCTAATCTCACATGGTCTGTGCTAAGATGACATCTCTTATGCATGCAGACGTTTCTGTAGACGAGAAATAAAAGAAATAAAAGTTGAGCTGTGCTCAAGCTACAACGCGGGCCTCCGTTTATAAAATGTGACGAGTCAGTGCGAGGACGAAATACGGTGACAAACAGAAACACACTTGCAGCCCCAACATGCTTCTGTTGTGCAGTTGAAAGAAACGGAACTGGGTCATCTTTCCGAACGTCATTAGGGAATCTTGTGCTTTTCCAATCGAGGCTCCTAACGGAGTCCTAATCCAGAACAGGCAGGTCTCAAGTCAGGTCTCAAGTCGTAGCTTTGAGTTTCAGATCGTGAAAACTTCAAGTGCTCTCTTCCTCTGCATGGTTCCGTCCTGTAACAAGGCCATTAGTAAGCTGGGACGGTTCGGTATCACAAGATAAAAGTTATTTAAAAACGGAAATTCTATTAAGAATGAAGCAGAGCCGATCATTGGGTCATGGTTGTGAGCTCTTTAGTCGAATTGGAAATCGTCTTTAATTTCTTTCATCTATGAACATTAAACAACTACAAAAATAGACGTTAAAGGGCAAAATTCCTCCAAGGCACAGAAACAGAGAAGATTTGTAAACAGAAAAGAGATCTGGTAAAATATCAGTTAAAAGTGTGGCTGACAGTTAAAATCAGTCACAGACTATATCCATCACCTGTCTCCTGCAGTAGCTTCTGACGGCGAGACTCTAGGATTAGAAATCCTCACAGATACATGTCACAGTGTGAATTAGCATTCATGGACTCACTCATCTTGACTCACGACGTCGTTGGTTAAGCATCCGAAAATCAGCAGTGGACATCTCTAACCATTAGCCATTAGCATTAGCAACGTCACCACACAGCAGAACTCCTCCAGGCTTGTGTTATTTGTGGAGATAAAACGTCAACGTTGCAAATTAGTAGTAGAGTCATATTGCTGTTATCCAATCCAGAGCGAGACGCCCAAATATCAGGAAATAAGAGTCCAGAACCTGCCGTCTGCAGCTCAGCTGGGATGTGGGCAACCTTTAGGCTTGAAAAATGGTCATTCAGGATTGATAAGCTAACAGCTAGTCTGAGAGCAGCCGGTTGCTATCGTTTGAAAACATAAAATTCTAGCTCCAGTCATGCAAACACTACCTTTATGTTGCCATCAGTTTTTCTTTCAAGCATGAAAGTGAACAGTAGCAGCAAACTTCCAGGGGTCACACGGAAGTGAGCCCGCATGAGACCGACATGCAAGATCTGGAGACTGGAGCTGATTTTAAAGGTCTGCAAGTTGGTCTTTGCTGCTCTTGACCTGTGTGTGTGTGTGTGTGTGTGTGTGTGTGTGTGTGTGTGTGAACTCTATTTCTCAGAACAGAGTCCACTCAGGCAGCTATAGTTAAGCATGAGTTATTTATCCGTTTGGAACAAGAGCAGCTGTAAAATCTCATTAAAAGTAAAACGTCGTCAGGTCTTATTTTGGAAGGTGAACAGACGCCGGTGTCTACTCACAAACAGGGGCGGATGCAAAAAGACCCACTGAGCCTCTGCAGGTTTTTGTAAGGGGGGTAAATTAGGACCTATTTCTGGCCATGTGAGCTGCTGACGTTTTAATCCCCCGACAAAAGGCTCAGCATCATTGTTAAATGCCTGCTTCGTTGTGACTGAAGTCATGCTCACGGTGGGACGGGTTCAGACTGGCTGCAAAGTCTCATCTGTGGCTCGGCCGACGGGCTGAGGTGACATTTGCGTCGCCAGGGATGGCAGGTGCATCAGAGACGCTGCGTGTGCCCTCCCTGGCGTCTGGTGGAGAGAGCAGATGTGTGCGACTGTACAGTCGGCTCAAGCAGCCCCCCCCCACCTCTCCAAAGCCCCACAGCTCCCACCACCATCACACACTAATGGTGTATTCGGCTGACTTGTAAATAGGGCCGACCGCTCTCGTCTCACCGCCTTTCGTTTCAAACATTTATCTGTGAGCTGGTGAGCTAAAGCGGCTCTGACAGTGAGACTGTTATTTAAGGTCGCAGACGGGCGGGGGGCGAGAGGCTGAGAGACGGGGGAACAAGAAGAGAGCTCGTTCCTTGCCGGTGAAATGGGATTCATTTCCATGTGTTCATATTCTGTCATGGCGACGTTTTTCCCTCTCCACTCTGAAAAGTCGCATCTGTCAGGCTACCTTTGCACCCTCGGAAAATAAAAAGTATAAGAGCCCGGCCTTGTCCTTGAGAGACAGCACTGAGAGAATTATAGAAGAGCGGCTGAGGAAAAACAAAATAGTGGCTGTAAATAATCTTCTGGCTGCTGCAGGATGCATTCTGTGTTGACCTGGATTCATGCCGTTTATTCAGTTCAGCTCAATTTGCCAAAATAAAACACGTCTGTGTCATACAGCTGGTACACGGCAGTCCCTGTCCTCTGTATCCAACTCAGTTTTAAATGACAGACTATTCTTTTATTCACAGAGGAAAAGGTTGGAAGGCTGAAATAAACTGTTGAAGGGACTTTGAGGCATCGCTAATGTAGCCTCAGGGCCACATCCGTACACACAGTTACCCTACCAAACACCAGCGTTACCAAAAGCGAAGGTCTTTTTAATTTTGGGGGAACCTTTTTACGGTTCTTTAATTACACGTCTGTGAGGTGACAGCTCCGGTAAATCAAAAGGAATGTTGTATTTTTATGAGCTCCGACCTCCTTTTGAGTTCCTCCCAACTAAGAAGGGCAAGCTGGAAAGAACTAATCTATTTCAAAGGACTCACCATCTTTTATGAAAAATGCAAATCGAATGTTTAAACAAACAGAGAGAAGCTGTCTCTGCACAGAAACCACGGCGTGTGTTTAAAGAACATTTTTTAAAATGGTTGTTTTGACTGTAGGAGCCATTTCTCTGAGAACAACTCTCCACCCGTCTGCTGCTCAGAAGTCAGCGCACATTTCCTCCAGAAGCTTGTGACAGGATGGCGACAATAATGAGATCCTCCTGGGCAGAGTCGGTGCATTCATGTTAAACTTATCTCCACAATTTGGTGATGTCACATAAGGAGGGAGACACTGAAATCCGTCGTGTTACACTTTACTCATCAAGCAAACTGATGATAATTTCCATTTTGTTGGTCGATGCCATGAATGCAACATTTTTGGCAGCGTTTTATTCCCTCCACATACCAGAAGTTAATGGAAGAAGATAAGAAAAATGGTGAAAAATAACACGTTTACCCAGAGTCGCGTCCATGCAGCAGCAGCTATGAGAAACATTGGTCACACTGATGTCTTGTAGTCAGAAACGCAGTCGTTTAAGGTTTGTAAAATGCACTTTTACAGAAATCTGGGCTACCTCGGTGTCACACCTTTCTATTATTTTGTAGAAAAGGAACTCTACAGCCAATACACTCAGTCTACTTGGTTAAATACCACTGTAGGACACAAGTAATTGAAGAAAGCCACAAAGGAATTGAAAGGTTGAAGCCAAGGCTCTTGCTGCTCTGAATCGTTGCGTACCTATAGCTCAGTAGCAGTGTGTGGAAGCTGCTCTCATTAAACATGTCTGCTATGACACAAGGGAACTGCCTATCGTGCCAGGATGAGCTGGTTTAGCTGGTTTGGTCTGCTTAGTCCATTATAAGTATTCAAATGAACACTCGTTTGTTTCCCTTCTGCAAATAAGCAGATTTACAGATAAATTATATTATAATAATATTCAGATAAATACACACACCTACCACGTACACCTTTACCAACTGCAGCCCGTGCTGTGCATTTTTGTCTTTTTCCACATTTTATTTTAAACTTAGTTTGTTTTCCAGCTTCCATCAAGTGTCTTAAAGTGATTCTAGGAAACTTTTTCAGATTTAAAATCCTTTTCTAGAGACAGCTTGTGCTAAAATGAGCCTTTACAGCGTTAATTAAATGTCACTCAGACCCCCACCACCCTCTCTGGCCAGAATACTGCTTTTGCAACTTCAGAGTGTCCGTCTGGTCTGTTAGACGGCAGCACGATTCCTGCAAGGTTCAGATCATGAACACAACTGATTTGTTTAATTCAGTGATGAATCACTCCGGTAGACACTAATGAAGGCTGGGAGACATTTCAGCTGTTAGAGTAAGGAGTTAAAAAGACGAACACACAGCGAGGAGAAAAGTTTTTCGTTTGGTTCTACTAAACAGACACTAGGAGGCGCTGAAAGCAAGCCAAAACAGACTAATCTCCATTTAATTATTCATCTCCCCAAAGCAGGCACACCTCAATGTGCCATGTAGTAGGTGGAACTAACAGAACACAGAAATTCTGTTAGGTGTGTCATTTTTAACATTACAATCACATAAAATGAGGACAAATAAAACACATTTTACTGCTGTGGCAACATATATGATGTCAACTCCATTAAAATAAACCGACAGTGAGTGTGTGTGAATGAGGGAATGAGTGACAGAGAGAGAGAGAGAGAGAGAGAGAGAGAGAGAGAGAGAGAGAGAGAGAGAGAGAGAGGTAAAAGGAGATCAGAGCCTTCTAGCAAGCTACTTCCTGTAGCAGGGTGCTAGCTGATAGCACCCTGCTACAGGAAGTAGCAGGGTGCTAGCTGATAGCACCCTGCTACTTCCTGTAGCAGGGTGCTATCAGCTAGCACCCCAGAGGTATTAAAGAGCTAATTGCAGGTTAGAGACTCCCGTGTTTAGAGAACCATAATAGAAACTCGTTTTAAACGTTTTTTTTACACAAACATAAATTATTTAGGCTTTAAGAGTCATTTTTGTGAGAATTTTTTATTTTTTTGCCAAACCAAGTGACGTCAGCTGAGGGAGTCCTGTTAGCTTAATCCAATGAAGAATCTGGACTCTAATGCGGCGCTGACACAGAGGAAACTTTAAATGTTTATAGTTCTACTTCTGATGGACCAGAACCATGAAGTTCTGAGTTTGCTGCTCGCCCCGGAGAGCAGAGACCAACCAGAGGGAGAAACCATCGACCAAAGCAGAGAGATTAAGGAGGAGCAGCGGGTGAGGTCACGATGCTAGCTTAAACTGGTGTGCTAGTATTAGAATATAGTACAGATTACTATCGTGTACCGGACAGTTAACATAGTATTGGTCAGTTAATATGATAGTAATACTAATGAGCGCCTGCCAGCTGTCTCATACTCGCTAATATCCGTTCACCTAGTTTAGCTTAGAGAGAGAGACGCCTGTGATCCGGTTCTGGAGCTCATGTGGGCTTCTGTGAGCTGGACCCGACCCAAACACCAGCAAGCCAGTCCAGTTGGTACTTTTAAAAGCTGCACATGATCCTCTCCAGGTTGTCCAGGCGGTGGTTCTGCTCCGGTTCCAACTCAGAACCCAATTGGCCCGCTGAGCCGCGCATCTCCTCTGGTGGTCGGTTCTGACCTGGTTCTGATGGTGATCTGAGCTCCAGAAATCCACATTTAATTTTTTAAACCCCACCACGGGGTCTCCGGAGCCCAGCGCGGACCTTTCTGACCCGGTACCGACCGATGCGGGCTACAGAAGTCCGTCGTTTCCTCAGGCACGGAGATAGAGAGGTTGTTTCTCTGATCTGGAAACCCGGGGACTCGATGTCCAGACGGGCTGGCGTCGGTGCAGCCTTCACACACACTCTAGTTTACCAACATGAGCACAACCAACACCAGTGAACACACACTGACTGGATCACATGACCTCTCTACCCTAAACTAGCCGCTCTCCACGCCGAGCGGAGGCAGCCGAGCGTCCGACTCCCTCTGGTTACGTCAGAGGTTCACGTTTAGAAACACGAGCCTTTTAGTCGCTTTGCTGAGAAAAAACACTTTCTACTAGAAAACTGCTGTTGTGTATTTAAAGTGAAATATCCACGATAACCATTTCAAACAGGATGTTTTTGGACAGCATTTTATATGAATTAGAAAAAATTAACCTGCAGTTTGCTCTTTAAACTCAGCGATGGTGATTTTCTCAACAAGTCTCCAGTTCTCCCTAGCAACCATGTGTGATTGGCTGTTTAACAGCAGCTCAGGGCTGGGAGTGATGTTAGTGAGTTTGTTGGGGACATGCACTGTTTAATGAGAGAGTGGTGAAAAGCAACAGTGACACATTGAAAGTAAGTAAAGGTATATTGTGCATATTTTTACATCACAGACTCTGGATGAGCTGTCGCTGCTCGTGTCGTAGAAAGAAAGGCCCGTTGTTTAGCTGAAGCAGACGGATTCAAGAAAAAGATCACGTGTAACATCTTCTGTGGACAACCAGCAGACCAAGTTGAAAAACCACATTTCTGATAGTTGGAGGAGACCAAACCGTGAGGCCGGATGACGGGCGAGGCCACTGACCTGTGTGCGAGCGGAGGTGGCGTTTGAGTGCGGTGTGGCTGGGGAAGGTCCGGTTGCACTCGCTGCAGATGTAGCTGCGGACGCCGGCGTGCACTTCCATGTGCTGCTGCAGTGCTGTCTGGGTCTGGAAAC
The DNA here is from genome assembly GCF_043380555.1 of Nothobranchius furzeri. Taxonomy (NCBI): domain Eukaryota; kingdom Metazoa; phylum Chordata; class Actinopteri; order Cyprinodontiformes; family Nothobranchiidae; genus Nothobranchius; species Nothobranchius furzeri. The sequence continues at coordinate 30,348,485 of NC_091750.1, read as the reverse complement.
GTTTGCCACACAGTAGACAAAAGATGGCCATGTCTGACCCTGCACAGGAAAGGAGGACGACAAAGGTTAATTAGAGGTAGATGCTGGGCGACAGTCTGATAGCTTTCTTTTTATCTTCCTGTTTCAACAATCACAACTTCTGAGAGGAAAACGTCGCTCTGGAACGAGCCAAGGTTGCTAAATCTCCCAGCAGCGTGTTGCTACCGAGCCACAGTGATAACTAACTGAATCACACGAGGTTGTGTGTGCGCTCGCAGCGATCAAGCCACAGGATATTCAACAGTGCATGCAGAGGCAGACTTTAAATCTCACTCACTTCCTCTGCAGACTCACACGAAGCATCCTGTATTTATAGGATTAAAGTTGTACACAATTCTCATGTTTCAGGGGGGGGGGGTGCAGAGATAAAGATCTCCTATGCAATACTTCAATCGAGTCTCGACTCCAAGCGAGCACGGTGCATTTTTCTCCAGCAGAGATGAAGAGCACACAAACAGTCACAGACACTCACGCAGGGCTGCACTCCGCCTTCAACACACTCCCCTCACACTTTTTCAATTACCAGGCTGGGGGAGAACTCTGGGGAAGGACCGAGTGTTTGGAGCTCAGTTTCTATTTCATCAGTCAATAACACATCTTTGGGCCAGCGCTGACACTAATTTAAAAATCTATGAAGAGCAGCACCGCCTCATGTTCATAACCACTGGAGGAGGAGGAGGAGGAGGAGGAGGAGGAGGAGGGCTCACACCAGACCAAGCACTGTCTCCACAGCTCTACATGCTGAAGAACGCAAATGATGAGGGTAGATGTCATAGGAGGAGGGGTGGCAGCAGGTAAATACGGGAGTTTTAGTTTGTGAGGAAGACTCAAATCTTGCAGGACTTCATATCTTCTCTAAGTAAAGGAGGCTGCATGAGTGGAACATCTTTAGGTCCTCTGTGTTTGAAAAGCTTCCAACAGATCCAGCGACTCGGTCTCATACAGGCAACACGGTGGTGCAGATATTATTTAACAGCACCTGATCAAACGGTGTTCAGAATATTTCTCACAGCATGATGCAGGACTACTGGTCAGAAGCCAAACCACCGTTTTTCCAACTTGTTCATCTTTAGTCTGAAAGAGTTTTCCAAACTGAGATTTTTAGCTGTGATCATAAACTCCATCCACAATATTCCAAATAAAGAGGATTTTCAGCTGCGGTTGCACTTCTCGGTTAGTGTGAAAACTGTTTGGGACGTTCAGAAGAGCGTGGCCGCCACTACTTTGTGCCTTAAACACAAAAACAGAGCCAGTTTTAGACTTTTGTCTCTATTTTGTTAGACCATAACAGAGATGGGAAATGTGGCGTCAGCAAGTCAACTCCACTTGAAATCACCTGGTTTAGTCGCTGAACTGAAGAAACACACGGCATGGAGAAGACCTGTTGATGCCACAATTCCACATGTCTGGACCTCAGTCGTGTGTGAAATGGTGAATAACTGAAAGGAAATTTTAAATAATATTGGATAAATCAGAATTTTGGGCCAATTCTCAAAGACTGAGTTTAGTTTATTCAACACTATTGATGCGGTCTCTAGCATAAACAGATGCCTCGGGAAAACCGCTCCAGAAGAACGTGAGCCAGTTCAGTGGGGAGCAGAACACGACGGGATTCGGAGTCTTATTTCCTGATTATCTGACATCTCGCCTCTGATTGGCTAACAGCAACTCAACTCTACCACTGTGTTTGCTTTGTGATGTTGATGTTTTATCCTCACAAATAACACGAGCATGAAGGAGTTCTGTCCTGTTGTGGCGTTGCTAATGCTAAAGGCGAGCTTCTATAAGCCGAGACACCCTCTGCTCTTTCCTGGACACTAGGGTGTTTCTCAATGTCAAGGCGCCTGGCTGAGCAAGACATCGCCTTGCTGACGAGGACACAGTCCTTCTTTGGTTGAAAAAACTGGGGCAGGGCCGAGGCATCATCCCTCCTTGTCCCGAGTTAAGATGGGCGAGTCCATGAACTTCTCATCTCAGCATTGCCTCTCTTTTCTATCAGCAGGTAAGGACTATTTTCACATCTAGACTGCATTTTTAACTCCGTGTCTGATCAGACTTAACCTAAGTAAAAGAAAAAAAACGGTTTCTCTTCAATAAAAAAACATTCTAATTATTTTTTAAATATTAAAAATGATTAATGTAGTATTTCTTGCCACCTATTAGAGCAGAAAACATTTCTAGAGGCGTACGCGAGGCCCAAATGTGCTGACTGATTTAATCTTTCAAAAATGTAGAAATTTATTTTCTGATGACCATGTTTCAGTCTCACTGAAGAGATTGATGTAATATTCCAGGTTAAGATTTAATGACCAGATTTTGTAGGCTTGATAAAAAAATAACAATCTCCCTAAAAAGTACAGTATAAATGTAAATTATGATAAGTTGGTAAATTACTTTAATAAAATAAAAAACTCTTATTAAAAAGGCCCCCAAACGACTAAGTAACATTAGTTTTACTACATTTTCCATTAATTATTCCATTAATGCTACTTTTAATTTTTAATATTAGAACACTTATCATGACTTATCATGTCCCCAACATTTCTTCTTTTTATGTTTCATAAACCGATATTGAAGACATCCCACTGCTACATGTAATCCTTGTATGTGCAGTGATTTCATGTGAATGCTCATGACTGTGCAGCTGAACGCTGAGAGGAAATGTTTGGACCCTGTCACGAGTTCTTTGGTATCTGATCGTTTCTGTCGGGTCCAGCTGTCAGTAAATGACAGGTCACAGGTAACTCCAGGCAAATTTCTTATTGGTCACATTTAAGACTTAAAAAAACCACTGCTGTCGTTTGTGTCAGCACTCGAGAATACGTGACAGGAAGGGTGAGAGGAATGTATGGTGCAGAGAGGGGGAAGAGCGTGGTGGAATCACTAAGGCTTTGGCCACATTTGGGCGAATTAGAGGAGAAAAAGGTCCTGGAATGTAAAAGGTCAGCACCTCTGACCTCTGGGCGGAAATATGAAACCCAGATATAAACACACCCTTCACACACACACAGGAAAACACAGCTTGGAAACAAAGAGTGGAAGCACCACACAGAAATAGACAAGCCCTTTGAAGTCAGGGCAGGTAGCAGTGGCGCGACTCATTAAGCTGAATGCTGTATGTGTCTGCAAGTGTGCATCAAAGAAGTGTGAGAAGCGCTGCTTTGGTCAAAGATCCAACGAAAAGAGCAACACGGGGAATGTGACAGAGAGGAAGAGTAGAACAAAAGTGGAAAAAAATCATCAGTATTTGCTTTTGTGTGACAAATCTAAACACTTGCTGACTTTTAAAATTATTACAAAGCTCTCAATTTACCGGTCCGTCTACGTTCCCGCCCCCACCGATGGTCATGAGCTTTGGGTAGTGACTGAAAGAACGAGATCACAGATTCAAGTGGCCCAAATCAGTTATCTCCACAGGGGGTCTGGGCTCCTGGGTGTTCCTTTAGGCCAGCGGTACTCAATAGGCGGTTCGCGGGCCCCCTCTTTGGGGCCCCGCAGGCACCCCCCTGGTCCGACGGCCAACCGGGAGGGGGAGAAACGGCAGTGATGTGCACGCATTGCGCTGTTATATTGCAGGCTAGTGTAACAAACCGCCAGCACAAATGCTGCCTGGCAGAATGTGGGCGGAGCCGCAAACAAATACACACACACAGGCTTACAATGACATTGTGACATCATAATGTACCAGCTAACGTCATAGCGTACCTCTTAGCCAATAGCGATGGCAGATTTAAATTCAAATGCAGTGCAGAGTTTTTAGCTGAAGAGGGCCCAACACTGACAGTTTTAGGCAGAATATTTAACTAAGATGCACTAAAGTGCCAAAATATTGACTACACATGTCTACAGCACGATTAGACACTCATTTATATAGTTTATTAGTGAAAAAATGTTGATTTGGGGGTGACTTGCTCTTTAACTTTTCCCAAAAAGTCATGGCTAAAACAAAACAAACCAGAGCGAGCACACTTCACCAGACAGGCCTGAAAGCAAATACCCTTAAAATGCAGATGCAACACAAAAAACTTATGATGCATCTTTTTGTTGATTGCACCAGCAATGATTGCACGATCCAGGATTTAAATAGTTTCTTCTTTAAAATCCGTGGCTGATGTTTAATTAATGATTTTGATGCAGGGAATTTCTTGCTATCATGTGAACTTCTGTTGCGCCACCAGCAGTCTGCGGTAAAGGGCTAATCTCCATTACTGTTACATAAAATTAAGTGGTGCAAAGTATACAGTCAGTACGGGAAATAAGTGTGTGTTCCAGGAAAGTGAGTTAAGGTGTTGTCAGCGCCTGATAGATAAAGAGAGTGGTGGTGAGAAAAAAGAGAGAGAAGGTGGGAGAAAAGTAGTTGAACCAGGAGGTCCATTACTGTGTAAAATTGAGTCGGCCGAAAGTGACACCTGAAAGGAGGACCTAGAGGGGCCAGAGCGGTGGAGCTTTGTAGTCGCAGTCCTGTTTGGCTGTTTTGGAATAATTTATCTCCTCCAACCAGACTCTTTCCACCTTTCATGCTACCTATTTATAAGGCCTTTGCAGTTTGCGTGTGTGGCTGTGGCTGTGCAGGCGGTATCTTAATAGGCCTGAAGTGGCAGGGCAGCTGTTATTTAAGTGGGGATGGACGGAGGCAGGTAATGGAGAGGAATACTCCCTGAAGAGAGGTGACAGAAGCTGGATGGGTGAGGACCAGAGAAATGGCCCCAGGCCAGAGGCTGGTCATTGAGGTGAGTCTTTTTTATGAGTTTGACATGCAACACGGTAACCAACACAGCCAATGGGAAGTCGTTTATAACACCATGATTATTTATGGAAAACAGACTATTTCTGTGCTATTTGCACCAACAACAGATGTGCACACACTACATTTGGCAATGTTTAAATTGCTAACGAAAGCAGTCACACTTTAGTGAGTCATTGCTTTATGTATGAAAATATGCTGGACATTACAACAACAATCAGTGGCGGACCTAGGGTTTTTCTGAGTATGGGGCCATCAAGAAGCCATAGGGGGGGGGGGGGGGGGGGGCAAGCATTAGTCTAACATCCTTACATAAAATTTCATGCTGGAAATTTCGATTTGGCTCATTAGCACCACTAGTGCTTGGACTTGGAATTGCATCCACCTAAAATGAATCATCGCGGCAAGAACAGATGAGTGACAGGAGAGGGACAGTTCAATGACGCAATGATGCTTCTGCTAGCTTTGTCCCCACCTTGATGCCATTTCTCATTGATCATTTACTTACTAGGGACTTACTGCATAGTTTGATCAAGATTTGGTATTATATCAATACGGTAGATTACGATTCAGTGTTTGCCAATATCCCAAATTCTGTCGTAATGGTATTTCGATTTGAGTTGATTTAGGATCAATGATCGATATGGAATGTTATTACATGTGATTGAACATAACCATTTTCATGGGGAGAGATTATTTTATTACCATTTCCTCACAGCTTGCTATGACTCCGTTAGCAGCGTCGGGGATGTGCAGGAACAGGTGGAAAAAGGGAAGCGGAACTTCAGAATAAAGAAATTAGAAAAATAAAAGTGCATTTGATAACCAGTTATATTAATTTTTGCATTTTGGATTGATGACCATTTAATTGACGTATTCATGTATTTTTAGTCATCTATTATTTTTATTTTATTATTATATTTTTTTACCGTGTCCTGTCTGGCTGTGAAGCAAACAGAACTGATGTCTGAATGCTGGTAACAAGCCTTACAGATTTACTCTCAGGTGGAGCATCAAAGCGTCTGCTTTCAATGTCACGCCTGATACTTAAAACTTTATTGTTGTTGTTTTTGAATGCTTTGTAATTCTGACCAGACACGGAGACAGAGGTGAAAGAGAAAGGAAGAGACAAAAGGTGGCGAGAAGGGGGGTCCACAAAAATAAACAATAATGAACAAGAGTCTGCTTCTAGATCTGCAGAAAGAGACAAAAAGAAGCAAAAGGGCAAAAAAAAGGGACACAACAACAATACAACAAGATCTAGCTATCACTGCGTCAACTAGTCCTCTATTATTGACAATAGTCGGGATTGTCTTAATGAGTTTTTCAGGTTGACTCATCGGAATGAAATTTAACATTAATAGTTAGAAGTCAATTTTACTCATGCCTTTCAAACACTTGCTGTGGTCTCTGGTAGGAATGAGTGTCTTGTAGTTTATTTTCTGGGGAAAAAAGTTCCAATGCACCTCTTTATAGGACGAAGAAGTCAGCTGGAGGAGGGAGTAGCAAAACACGGCAAAGTGTGGAGTCTTGTTTCCTGATATTTGGACATCTCACCTCTGATTGTCTAACACAACTACCACAGACTCGGTTTTCAACTTTATCTCCACAAATAAAACAAGCCTGGAGGAGTTCTGCTGTGTGGTGGAGTTTCCGATGCTAATCGTTAGTTTCTGCTAGTTGAGACGCTCTCTGCTGTTTCTTGGATGCTAAACCAGCAACAGCCTTCCCCGTTGTGAGTCCAGAGGGGTTTATTTTCATGTTCGGCCTGCAAGAAAAACCGAATAAATAAATAAATAAATAAATAAATACATTGTAAGTTTGATCTATTTAAGAGACTGTTTAGGTAATATTCCATATTAGTAAAAACACTAAATAAAGGACTTCATTTGCATTTGGTGATAGAAAAATCTGTGATGGACTGCCAACCTGGCCTTTTGCCCCCCCCCCCCCCACGACCCTGTGTGGATAAGGGGGTAAAGAAAATGGATGGATGAATATGGAAGCTTTAAAGCTTTGTAGGGATCTAAAGAAACAGACGATGCTTCTTATTTACAGTGGACAAGTCACCAGTTGTAGTATTGATAATGAACTGTGATAACACGAAAACCTCACAGCCCTTGAAATCCATCTCGAGTGCACGTGTCTCTGGGACTTGTGTAGCGGAGACAGTGTAATGTGTCCTGACGGTGTCCTGCAATGCAGCGTGCTGAACGGAGGAGCTGCCAGATTTAATGAGGCAGAGAGGAGCGGGACCTCGGCACAAGGTGTTCAATCACAGGCCATTACCAACAGACCTCAACCTCTGTTACTCCTTGCTCTTGTCAATAGCAATCTATGCCAAGGTATAGTTTATCTATATGGAGGGCGGAATAGTGACTAAATGTAGGCATCTGTATCCTCACACGCCAACATCAGTGGTTGGGGTCCTTGTCTGAGCTCATTTTGAGGCGTAATAACAGAAACACGATTCAACATGACTCAGCTCATCTGAATGTAATTCATCTGGTGCAGAAGTACTCACACCTCACCTGGAAACAGTAGAAAAAAACAATTGTTCTGCTCCAACGTCAGGGTTTGGTCTCCAAAAGCCAGTATGTAGACCTTGAAATCAAAAAAACGTATTTTCTCCAAGAAGAAATTATGTTCTGCCCAAGGCATCTAACAAATGCACCTTTTTGTTAGAAATAAAAAGCATAGCGAGGAGTGCAATCAAGCTGAATGGATGAAGTCCCACGTCTCTGAGCTATTTGCTCATAGATTTCTGGTGTTAACCAAAGACTGGGAGGAATGCACACTGAAATATTTAGAGATGGAGAGCAGAACAAAACTCACAGAAGACCTAATTAAAGAAGGATGATAGAGAAGCATTACCCCAAATTACGATCCCCTCAGCGCTACAGTTATCCTAAGAGGGTTCATCAGATTCCTTCATGGATCCGATCCATAAATGCATCCATCGTGGAGAGATTTTTGTGCAAAGGGTAGAATCAGTGACACAATAACTACAACCAAGAATCAAATGTGCAGAAAAAGAATCAAGGATTAATTTATTGATAACATAATGAACCACATAGGACCAACAGGGACTCATCAACTGAAAAAAAAATCTATTAGTTAAGCCGTATTTTCAACTTTAATCAGGAAAATGTCCCATTTATTTACACTGAGACGGCAGGAATAAGTATACTGGAACCAGCCACTAGGGGGAGTTGGTCGATTTTTCAACTTTAAAGCAGCGGTTCAGTGAGAAATATAAAATACTTGTTCTTTTTGAAGAACCCTACCCACCCTCTAGCCCACGGGACAGCAGTGGCTCAGTGGGCTGTCCGGTAATCAGATTGCAAGTTTGATTCCAGCTCCGACCAGAGAATGCTGCTGTTGTGTCCTTGGGGCAAGGCACTTAACCCTCCTTGCCTGCTGGTGGTGGTTAGGGTTAGGGTTAGACATCTGGTGTAACTGCTGGTTAATCCCTTCATGAAATCAGCTGTAATTTCTAGCTTGCCTTGCTGTCTAGGCCTCTCTTCACACCAGCGTGGTGTCTTCAGCAGCCAGTCACAACAGCCTTCACGCTACCTACATCTCATCTCTGCTATCTGCCACGGCGAAACTGCCAGACACCACAAACACCAGTCACAACAATCCTCCCCGCGTCGGGAGGGGGCGTGAGAAACGGGATCGGCAAACTTCCCGTCGATCTTTGGCTTTCTCAAGTGTTTGTCGTTGCACTAATCTGCAATCAGGCTTCATCACACATCAGATCACAGCCGCTCTGAAAAGGTCGCCACCTCACTGGGGCGTCGCCAGAGACATGACTCTTGTCGTGAACAAGGAAATAAATGTCTTTGGTAATTCACTCGCGTACAAATGGGAAAAGGTCTGTGAGGAATGCTTTACTGTGTCAGAGATGGTGGACTGAGGCCTACTAGCATTACATCTTAGAAGCAAAACTTTAAAAATAAACTTTAAAAGTACTGAGCTGCACTGTTCCCAACAGAAGCACAAAGACTAAATATGAATGCAGAAAAAAGAGAAGAACACACATTCTCTGTTGAAGCGGCTCTCATAACACAGATTGCATCCCAGTTACATCATACTGCACAAGCTTGGGAAATGACTTCCTGTTTGTCACATGCAAGCTTTTATTGTAACTATTTGGCATCAAAACAATCCGGGCTTAAAGCAGGAATCATGTCAGGACAACTTTGGGATACTTTTTCAGGCCTAGAGACTCTCCTGCAAGCAGTTTCCACATGCCTTCACCCTGTTGCTAAATGGAGGGATTTAGAGATGCTACTGAAGACACTTATTAACCCGTAAGCTTCAGGATAACACCACACATTCATTCTTTTCTTGAGCTGTTTGTGTTTCCTGATAACATCCCTGACAGGTGATTTTTCAGGAGAATGGGCTTCGGCACTTACAGTTTTTAAGAATCACCTGTAGGTTAATGTAACGTTCACTCAGAGTTATCTTTGCAACTTCCTCTTTTTATAGACATCACATTATCACTCAAGTTCCTCTTGCATACTTCAAAACACCAGAAACACAGAGGTCTGGGGTGTGTGTGTGTGTGTGTGTACATGGCATGAGAAAGAAAATAAGATGGAATGTTTGTGCTACTGCTAATTCATTTAAAACACCTCCACAAAACTATTTATTGATCAAAGTGGAAGAGGGAGGAATGAAAATGAGCTTTCGGTAACAACGAGAGAGTGAGAGAGAAATCCGGAGAAAACTAAGGGATGAGGCAACTAAAGCAGAAAATGTTGAATTCCAGGTAGGCAGGGATTTGCTGTTGTCTAGATTTAAAAAAATAAGTAAAATGTTCTTTTTTCCCCCACAGCTATGTCTGGATGCTTCGGCAAAACATAAAATTAAAGGTGCGAAACACTCATTTAATCAATACATTTGCAGTGGTCTCCAGTAGGAATGAACGCCTTGTACGTTGTACTCTGGGGAAGCAAAGATCTGGTGCACCATTTCTAGGAACTAGAAGTGAACCACATCAGAGCTGAGCTTCAGACATGATTTGGACTCTTATTTGGGCATCTCATCTCTGATTGGATAACAGCAACATGACTATTTGCTTTGCAACGTTGATGTTTTATCTTCACAAATAACACAAGCCTGAAGGAATTCTGCTGTGTGGTGGAGTTGCTAATGCTAACACTTATCTTTCACTAGCCGAGACATTCTCTGCTGGTTCCTGGACGCTAAATCAACAACAGCCTTCCCCGTCGTAAGTCAAGAAGGGTGACTCCATGAGTGTTAAGTGACAGGGTGACATAGATCTGTCAGGCTTTTCTAATCCTAGAGTTTCACCGTCTGTTTTCAATCAGAAGCTAAAGCAGGAGATAGGTGTAGGAGACTATTTTCATGTTCATGCATGAAAATCTCAGAGTGACCCATTATATAGTAAATAGAGTGTATATTTTGACTCTCTTGTGAAAAAAGCGATCTCAATGGGCCCGTCTGCCATTTTGCGTAACGGAGTGACGTCACGGAGTGGCGTCACGGAGTGGCGCACACTACCCCCCCCCTCCCGCACTTGACCAGAGCTCAATCAATCCGGTACCGCCACCTACTGGCGTGTTTGAATCCAGCATCTTCAGCAAAAGCTTATTAAATTCAGTTTTTCCACTGATTTTATCACAAAATTACTGTTTTGTGGCATCATCAAGATGGCCACAGACAGGGATAGATTTTCTCTCTGAAATGGAAGAGAAAAAGAAAACAGGAATTACAAAATCTGAATGAAAGAGTCCAGACTATTGACAATGATTCCTGTTTTAAAAAGGTTTTAACCCTTTCTTCTGCTGATCTGCCTCCAGATATGGAGCAAAAGCTGCAACCAGATAAACAGAATGACTCTGACTTACAGGAAAAAGACCAAATATCGGATCCTGCTCCATCCACACTGATGATAAACTCATCCGCCATGGGCCTCCGGGTGTCGAGTCTGACAAACTGTTCTTGGGCCATCTCCTACCTAAGGGGAGAGCTGGTAAGCCCATGGTATTTGTGACGTTGCAGCAGGTGCACCCCTGCAACGCTCTTCTGGATACTGGCTCAGACTACACACTCATGTGCAAGTCTGTTTTCAACCGCGTCTGCCTGGGTGCAGGTGGAGGCATACGACCTCCAGAACTGAGTCCTTGTGCAGTAACTGTCCGTGTTTTCTCTCCTACCATGATCTTGTCTTCCAGGTCTATGCTCCACTTCACGATCGGTCCTCTGACCTTGATGCACCCTGTGTACATCTGTGGGCGTTGATCTTTTAAAGTGCTTTGAAGCTTTTATCAATCTGGAAAAGGGGGAACCTTGGGCGGGTGTCGAAGAACCCCTGCCATTAATCTTGCCTCCTGACCTCGACTTTCACTGCCTTGTGGTGGGTGACTCTGTGCATGCTCACAGCCAAGTTCAAAGCCTCCATCAGAGCCATCCTCTGATTTATTAAGAGTGACCAGTCCTTCCACAGTCTCCAAGGTCAGTGACACCCGCAGAGTCCGTGTCGTCGCTGCAGCTGGATTGCTTCAACCTGGGGTGGGAAGACCACCTGCTCCAGATGAGGTTGACGGTTGCAGTGACACTCCACCTCCACCTGAGACTCCAAACCCTGCAGTGGGAACACCGCCTGCCGATGGAGGAGTTGATGGTGGCCTTGAGACTCCAAACCCTGCAGTGGGAGCACCACCTGCCGATAGGGGAGTTGATGGTGGCACTGAGACTCTGGCTAAAGCCCAGTACCCTGCGGTGGGGACAACACCTGCAGAAGGGGGGGCTGATAACATCACTGACCCTGCTCCACTACAGCTGGTGCTGGTGACCTCTAGCCCTGAGGTTGGTGACCCACCTACCAAAAGGGGGGGGGGGGGGGGGGGGGGGTTACTGGCACCCTGTACCACTACTGGCTGACCCTGATCTCTCTGACCGCACCTGCGCGTTGACCGAGGGCCCTCCAGAGCACTCACCTGTGCCGACCCCTCGCACAGCCGCACCTACACCAGTCTATGGGCCTAAAGATTCTGTGTTTCAGTTTTCAGGACTGACAAAGTATCTTTGACTGGTTGCGTGTGCCTGTCTGATGTCCAACACAGTTAAACACTTCCAGCTACATTGGTGGACAGAAAATCATCATTGAAACTCAACATCAGCCAGTGACCTTCCTTAGCAGTCAACGCATCAGAGATGGTGTGGTGACCAACGCACGCATTGCGTCATGGCTGCTTGCTCTTCAGAGCTTCGACATTGAAGTACGCTACGCGCAGAATCGCCGTAGTCCTCTTGGCACGGGTCTTGGGTCACCTCAGCATGGCTCGGACGACGCTGTTGCGTCGGTCCTACCGACTAATCCTCCCCAGACTCTGCTGAACCCCAACCACCACTACTTCGACCAGGCTCTCTGTGTGGACTTGCCAACTGTGTGCGTTGATGGCAGTTCCTTTCGACACAGCGCTGAACCTTGTTCAGGCGTGGGTGTTGTTTGGTTACACGCTAACTGGAAAGGCTCTGAGTGTTACAAGTTGGGTCCTAAGACCTCACAATTTGCAGAAGTGGCTGGGATCTTGATAGTGCTACAACTCGCTGCTGACCGTGGTGTCTGCAAGCTGGTGTTCTGCACAGACTCGGACCACGCGCGTCTCAGTTTCATTTGCCATCTACCTTCTTGGAAAAGTAACGGGTTCTTAACCTCTAACCGGAAGCCCGTTAAACATCAAGACCACTTCATGGCTTGTGATGCCTTAGCGACATCACATGACATGCAGCTCTATTGGCGTAAGGTCAAAGGTCATTCTCGTGCACCTGGAACTGATAAGGATCTGAACAATCTTGCAGACTCTCTTGCCAGACTAGGTGCAGCTGTTGGTACCCCATGGTCCTTCAACCCCTTGTGGCTCCCTGACGATGTGTCTTCTCGGTCGGACCCACCCTGCATGTGTGTCGTGACCCGAGCTCAGGCCGCTAACGCGTCCACCTCTCAACCATCTGATGGCTTTGTGTCTGTTCAACCTGTCTTTTCTGAAAACGACCTTGGCAGCCTCCAATCCCAGGACCCTGCTATCAGCAGGATGATCCTGTACCTTTCTGACCAGACAGCTCATCTGCCTTTTTCTGTCGAGCTTGACTCCGTTCCTGATCTCGGTGCTCTCTTTCGGGTTCGTGTCACGCCAAGGATGGTTGAAGGGTTGCTGATTCACGTCTCCAAGCCTCCATCATCGCCTGTCCTTGATGTGCCACCACCCCTACGGGGGGGAGGGGGGGAGGGGGGGGGGGGTGGCATGATCACGCAAGCTCACGACTTCTGCCGGACACAAGGGTGTCAAGGCCACGTTCGGTGCCCTGAGCAGGGATGCTTATTGGCCGAGGATGCGTCGAGACATCTCAGACTACGTCCAGAGCTGTCTGGTTTGCGGTCAATTTCAGCCATCTAACCCCACCCACAAAGCTCCGCTACAGAGCAGGGGACCGTCCACACTGTGGTCGGACCTGCAATTTGATTGGGTGCGGCCCCTGACCAAGTCCAGCAGAGGTAACAAATACTTCTTGACCGTGACCTGTGCATTCACCAAATGGGTTGAATGTCTGCCGGCACCTAACGACACGGCTCAGGCAACTGCTGTCCTTTTGATGAATCACATCTTCTCCCGGTTCGGCCTCCCCGAACGTGTTAACTCGGATAGGGGAACCCACCTCATTTCTGGAGTGATGGAACATCTTCGGCGGATGTTGGGTGTCAAGGCCAATTTCCATATTGGTCACCAGCCCCAGTCTTCCGGCTAGGTGGAAAGGATGAACCGGACTGTTGTCAGCAAGTTAAGGAAATATGTGTCCTCTAGTCACAGAGACTGGGACGTTGGTCCTTATGGCCATACGGGCTACTCCTCATGAGTCTACAGGTGTCTCCCCATTTGAAATGATCACGGGTAGACAAATGACCCTGCCGTTTCACCTGCTGTACCAGTCAGTTCAGCCCAGTGCCGCTCCAGCTTACACTAGCGAGCAGTATTTGCAGGACCTGAAAATATGACAACATTTTTGCTCAAAAGAGTGGATTTTCCCTAACATATATCATAGGGTTATACTCATTTTGTTCTTTTTGCAACACTTTTTCCAGTACACTTAGTTACTGCATTTCATTTCCTACACCTGAACCCCGTTCACATAATTCGCTTCACATAGCACATATAGGCTCATATAGGCTAGGTTAATTTTTCTTTGTTATTTTGCATCAAACGTCTATCCGTGTGTGTCTACATTGAAGTGCCCTGTGTCTGCTCTTCTTCTCTCCTGAGCTTCGCCATTGGTCGTCGCTTCCTAGTAGGACCTCTCTACTCCATCGCCTGATTCGGCTGCCTGCTGCCTGAGGGTCCAGTTCGCTTGGGTCTGGACATCCTGTGGTTCCTGCCGTGGTTGCGGGAGCTTTCAGGTTCACCTGGGGCCTGGTCCGGTCCCTACTCTTCTTCTTCCTACCTGTGGACTACGCTGTGTGGGAACACAGAGCTCATTTATCCTTTTTGAAATAATCACTTCAAGGAATTACAAATGATCAATTGCTGTTGAAGTTCTTCCCGTCACGGGGATATACCGATGATCTACAGATTGTTGACTTAATCACTTCTTAAAGACATGATCCGTGACAGTTCACCGGTGTGGGGAATGCTTCCTCACTCCTTCTGCCTTCAACTGGGACATGACATCTGCCATTCCTCGACTGAGTCCTTCGGGCCTCTAGGATGTTCCAACGCCAGGTGGCTTCTTTCGGACCACCGTGACTTGGTAAAAGGGGGGAGATGTAACGACACGAAATGGCCTGATTTTGAGATCCCACAGGTCAAATGCACAGCCAGGTCGACTTACCCTGACTATGACACATCCTACAATCTTTTCCCCTCACAGGAGACTCGAAGTCTGCATGTAGTCCCTTTAATGAGAGCCTACTTCCTCCCACCAGCTGGACTGCAGAGATAATAAATGATAAACAATAAACATTTTCTCCTCCAAGGTCCATCACAGAGGAACTCTTTAAAATAAACTCCTTTATTCCCAGATGAAGAAGAGAAGAAGATTTTATAATTAAAAATAATCACTGAATGAATTTTTGTTATTGCTAATTATAAATAATGAAATGTTTCATTAATCTGTGCTGAATGATTGTTTTAGTATGTTTACTTGACAAGGTCATAACATTTGCACTCACAAGTTAAGTTAATGCATGACACATAAGTTAGCCTTTGGCCCACATTCAGAGTCTCCGTCACAGAGGTGTGTCTCTGCGGCGCTCGGTAATATCATCAAACTTGTCAAACTGTGGTTGGTTAGTCAATCCTAACATCAGTCCATTAAAGCTAGCCAGCTCTGGTTGTCCCTCAGTTCAACTTCAGACAAAACAGTTCGATCAGTGCAACAGCTCGAGGGTTCTAGAGGAAAGCTCCAGACCGGCCATCTGAGCAAAAGCCTCTCTAACCAGAAGCATTTTGACACATGGTCCAAACCTTAAAGCTTTTTCTCACCTGCGAAGCTGAAACAACAAGATAGTCTCCTGCAGAACAAAGCTGACTCAAAACTCCTTCAGAGTTATTTTGAGGACGCTTGGTTTCATCTATCGTTGTGACCCGGGGAGACATCCCAGGACTGATTTGGGCTCATCGAGGTTTTTCTACGAGCCAGGTGCAGTGGGGTCGTCAGCCCCGGGACATCTCGGATCCAACGGGGGTCTTCCAGAACGGGTGAGGTAGACACAGCAAGATGGCGTCTGAATGTGGTTCTGATAGTAACATCTTTATAGTTTATCTGCAAACCAAATTCTTTGCATCCAGAACTCGGCCCCGAGAACGGAGATTCTGAATACTTTATATTCACACATAGGTTCCAGACTACCCTTTAGTTCGCATCCACTCACAGTAAATAATACTTTAAACAATTTGTCAAGTCTCATGTGTTTGTAAATAAATTCTTACTTTGTTTATAAACCTGACTGGTTCTTGAATCAAAGCAAAGTGTGTATGATCCCTTAAAGAAGGGATTCCCTAAGTGTGGTGCGCGCCCCCAGGGGTGCGCGAGCTGCCGCTAGGGGGCGCGCGAGCTGCCGCTAGGGGGTGCGCGAGCTGCCGCTAGGGGGTGCGCGAGCTGCCGCTAGGGGGCGCGCGAGGTGAAAAGTGTAATGGCTGCGGAGCTCAGAGAAGTCTGTCATATGTCACCATTAGCGTAGCCAGAAACTCATTTGTGGGTGGGCCTAAGAAAATGTAAGTGGGCCCAATAAATGTAACTGAAAACAAGTATATTTTGTGTGTGTGTGTGTGTGTGTGTGTGTGTGTGTGTCCTCCGCATGTGCCCTAGCTTCATAATGATAATGCGCGCAGAGCTTCAGCGCTCTGGCCTGCGCGCGCCGATATGTTCCGTATTTGATCATTTTTAACGGTGTTGTAGGAATCTGAAGGTGGAGAGTCATTCTGGCAGATTGTAATTAACACCTGTCTCATGCAGGTGTTCTGACGTTGTAAACCTCACACACAGAACATTGTGGATGTAACTAAATAAATAAGAAATGATTCCCATCTGAGCATTTTAGCATTATTATATTATTATATTAGCACACTGACTGTGGGACAGCATTCTAAACGTGTCAGGCTATTAACAGCACGCTGAAGATCTGAAGTTCAGAGGGCGTGGGTCAGAGGTCAGACGCGTTCCAGCGGAACCACGGCTCACGGGTGCACATGTGAGCACATCTGGGTCGGGCAGAAGTCATTTTACATCATTGGTTTAAATAGCGCCGATAACGAGACGCGGTGACTGGAGCTGTGCCACACACACACACACACACACACACGCACGCACGCACGCACGCGCACGCACGCACGCACGCACGCACACACACACACACACACACACACACACACACACACGCACGCACGCACGCACGCACGCACGCACGCACGCACGCACACACACACACACACACACACGCACGCACACACACAGATTCAATAAGCGCACGCTGCTTAAACTCCGGCGCGCCGTCAGACTGAAGGCAGAAATGAGCTCTGCCTCCTCCGTGATAAAAACTTTTAAGAGGTTTTATAACAATATTTTTTCATTCCAGGTCAAATTAAGACATTAGCTTCTATTTTGGGATGACGTATTAAAGTCGGTCCGCTCCAGCCAGTGGCTCCGAACCTGAACTCCTGTTACTGCAGCATTTGTTATTCCAGTCCGCGTGGCGGCGGATCGCAGATTCAGCCACACCATAAAACAGCAATAAGTCGGTCTGAGGTAAAAGTGAACCTCATGGCTTTTCCATCTTGTCCCCTATAGACATTTGATTACGCACAAGTAGGTGACCAGCTCAGGTTTACCAGAGCAGAAGGAAGGAGAGCGCTCTGGTCACACAGGTTAAACGTTCCTGCTTTAAAAAAACCTTAAATTGCATTGTTTATGTGCTACCTGGGCACTCTAAATGTTTATTTAAAATTAAATCAAAGGAAATTGTAATGGTATCGAATGTTAATTAATTACTATTTAAAAAATGAAAGTGATGGGGAAAAAGGTCGATCATATTTTTTTAACCCTGTCTGTCGATAGCCATGCCCTGATGTGGGGGGTGCGTGGACATGGTCGGGACATAGAAGGGGGTGCGCGGCTAAACAAGTTTGGGAACCGCTGCCTTGAAGAATAAAAGAATCCTAGGATCTTCTAATTAATCATACTAAGACATAGCAGGGGATATTCTATTTATATAGAGTATCACAGCTATTAATGGTAATAATAATCAATAGCTCTTAATCCAATTTACCCTCTATTATCATTACAACTCCTTTAATTAATTCAAGAAAAACAAAAAAGCTAAAGTATTCCTGATTATCATCATCAATAATAATTATAATAACCTTGAAATACTTTTTAAATCAGAATCTCAAGTTTTACCCTAAAAGGATGATTGAAATGGTGAATTAGAATCTCCAGGGGGTCAGCGCTGACAACCATTAGCTTTTCATACTAAAATACAATCATTACTCTAAGAAAACTCACCGCCGCCCTGCTGTGTGGTGACTTTTGTGTTACATTTCATTTATTTTTTGTATTTTGTCTCGCGGGTGCGTGCCTCCCCGTTCCTTCGGGCAGTGATCCTTCACGTCGGGCCCGCAGCAGCACTGACATTGTAAGATGAACGACTCCCAGCTAGATTAATGCCACCAGATGCCAGGCGAGATGCCATATTAATTACCCGGAGATAATGTCAGCACAACCATATGGCAGCTCAACTGGCCATTTAGCTGACAGGGAGAGGTCTTTATAGCGGTGCAAATGTCCTCATCTGCACAGCGTCCCAGACGCACCATCCTCTCCCCCTACTGTACAGACCATCCGGCTTCTTGATGATCACCTGCACATCATCATTCAAACTGTGGCATCCAGTCGGGATCTACAGAAGCTTACGAAGGACAAAAATATGTTATTTATCTCAGTGATTAGGGTTACTAAGCTATAATATTTGAGCCGATCAGCTCAGTTTTATGCTGATCAAATAATAAAACTAAATAGAAATTTGTTCTATTAAATGCATTATTTACACTTTTGGGAATATAATTTTCACACACTACAGTATTTGTGGATTATTTAAGAATATATGTTTTCAGGTAAACATAAATGGAAGTAAAATCAAGCATTTCATAACATCCACACCAGTATTTAGTTTTGGTCAGCTATAAAATGAACATCTAACCCACCACCACCTGCGGTAGATGCATGAACTCTGAAATGTCGGAGGGATTTATTTACCAGCATGTATTTGTTTTCTTCCTCGCCGCCATGCTGACCGGAGAAATCATCATCAACGTGAGCCGGGAACGAAAAACAGCGGCAGAGCCCTTTATCATGATTTACAGTGGCACTGCCTCGTGTTGCAAACCTGAGGATCATTTACAACGATGGACCACACTTGTCATCCAGTCCAGCTGGCCCCAACCATAACCGCCACCGCCGCCACCGCAGGAGCACCCGCCCACCCCACCCTCCAATCCCCACAAATCCGATTTAGTCAGACAACTTGTGCAGTGTGGCTCGGAGTAAGAAAAGGGATAATTAGTAAACAGAGGAGCTACTCGCCAAGCTTCATTGGCATTCGCACCGGGTTACTGTGTCGCATTTAAAATGCAGTCTGATGAAGTCTACAGAATCAAACCATTTGTTACTCCTATTGAGGAGGCTTCAGGCTACTGGCAATTAAATTGGAATTAGCGCCGGGGAATGAGATACGGCAGATTCATACCAAGAAGAGGAGGGAGGGAGGGACAAGGGAACAAGAGAGAACGCTCTGTTTGGGTCTGGCTCTTCTCTACAGTGGGTCAAATCTGGAAAGGATTTGCTTTCTCTTGTGTTTGTTTCCTGCACGGCTCCACTTTTTTATCTTTCAAACCTTAACTGCTGTCCATCCCCTGAGTTACTGCAATTTGTTCTGCAACTGAAAAGAAACACTAGACGTCTTTTAAAGTCAAACATCGGAAAGCCAACAAGCCAAAATGTAAGCGAATCACTGAAGGCATCAGTGAGCTTCGAGATAATTATTTATAAAAGCAAGGACATGAGTGCACTTAAAGGCCCCGCGTCCACAAGGAATAGAGACCAGACACAAAGACATTTGCTCCTCCGCAGCTGACTGGCTCGGCGCGGATGGAGAGCTGGGGTCCGCTGGCAGAGGTAGAGAAAGATGGGAGCAAAAGATGGGTGGAGAGATGGATGAGGGAGAGTGGGAGCAGATAAATGAAGTGGAAATGAGAGGGAACAGCTCCTGGTCTACAGCTGGCCTTTGTAACTCTCAGCCAGCCTGACTGTGACAACCGGCCCGCTCTTCGTCCGTCTGCTCCGGTTTTTAACAGGAAGGTGTTGCAGCGAGCAGCGCTGGGACCTACAACCGGGCCATTTTAATCCAAGCACAGAAACAAAATCAGGCAAGTATTGACTACGATGACAGATGTCAGGGTTTCCCTTACATAGGCGGGCCGCCACGGCTGAAATCCCACCGCCACGCCTACAAGATCCCAAGTCTTGTTTATTTATTTTGGCGCTGTTTCCTGAAGAAGCAGCGGGAACTACTATGTTGTCGCTTGTGATCACAGCCGGCGGCAGCAAGGAGGAGCAGGCAGGGCAAGGTGCAGTTACAGCATAAGTTGCTGAGTTTAAAATTAGAAGGTAGCAGTGGCTATGATGCTTTTTGGTTTACATGTTTCAGCAGCATTAAGATAAACGAGTGCTGACGATCTTGACAGGGTTTCCTCCAGTGCTTACTAGGCCAGGTTCTCCTCCCCCCACCAGGCTAAGCATCACTTATTCATGTAAAATTTATTTTTTCATGTCTGACTTTAACCGCATCTAATACTGTATTACGGCGTGAGCGCAACAGCGACAACTTAAGATCGATGCGTGAGCAGCCTGAGAGGTCGGGTGTTTCATCTGAACCCTTAAAACCTCCAGCAGGCTACGCTGCACTATTGACGTGTTAGCGCGCGGCGCTAACAACTTAGCGACGTGACATGTCTCGGAGAACACGTAAAAACACGTTGGACGCTTCTTCTGAAGCGGTAAAATAACACCTCTTCTTAAGCAGAGCACGACGTCGCCTCGGCTCGTTCACGGCCGAGCCGGTACCGGACTGGGCTCAATAACATTGACCCAGCACAGCCACTGGGTCGTTGGAGCTGCCCCGTGACTGCCTGATGGAAAACCAGCGGGTTTCATCAGACTCGTAGTTTCTTGTTTTTGCTGGGACCCCCTGTATTTTACCGCTCCCTCCTGCAGTCTTCCCCTTTTAACATTTAAAATGATTCTGTAAATTCGTGTATCAATAGAAACAATCTCTGCCTCTGCCAGCTGCAGTAAATGTAGTCTCCAAATAATAAATAAGAGGTGCATTCATCTGTGCATCTCCTTTGATCCGCATTAGTGATATTCTCAGCACCAGAACAGTGAAGCAAAGAAAGATTCCTGAGTTTGTTAGTAATTTTATTTATTAGGTGCATCTGACCGGTTCTGTTTCTCTCTGAAATGAGATCAAATCAGTGCTTCTATGGGTTGTCTCCACTCTGCACTAGAACATTTTACTTTGTTTAGAGACGTGTCATAATTTCTCCCCATGCAAGAAACCTGCTGGAACCAGACTGCAGCGCCAGGTATGTCAACTAAATTTCCAACAACCACTCTGGTGTTGCAAATGTGGCATTCAGGCCACAGGGGTTGGTGGGGGTTTGAGTGACATGTCATTAACCGTGTAAACGGTCATTTTAGCACATACTGGCTCAAGAAAATGATTTAAAAATGTGAACAAAAATTGCATAATGTGGCTTTAAATGAGGGCAAACTCTGAACAGTTTGAACATTTGTAACTAAACTGTCATGAAAAATTTGCACGATTGTTGTGCAAATGTCGTAAAATGTCTCATAATTGCAACAATTAAAGCCCATTTTCTCACATTTTTGTGTCTCCGAATGGTCGCCAACAGCCTCTGATTTGAGGTGTACAGAATGTGAAAGCACAAAACATTCACTTGTAGAACTCTGCATATCTCCCATTGAAACGATACTTACTGCCTTTTGGGTAACGTTTATAGTTTTCTCTAAAATATACAGTATATAAAAAATTCATGCCCAGCCATGAGGCTGCTACTATCTGAAAAAGTCTGATATCCAGGAAGAACATAAGAGGAAAGCTGAGGAAAGTTCTATGCTCATTTTCCCATTTGTGACATCACAGTAGGGAACTTTTTCAAGCGGCTTGTTTTAGGCATATATTTCCTAAATGTGTGTGGAACGTTTGTGGCAGTCCCAAATGATGCAGAAGCGGAGTTTTGCATCAGTCCCTTTTAATTATTTTGTTGCAAGATAAAAATGAAAGTATATTCTTTTAAAGATCTGAAGACAAACTTGTTCATCTGACCAGCTGGACGTTAGTGCCTTTGCTAAATTAAAATGCTGGACGGGATTTTCACTGCAGCTCTTTTGAGATTAGAAAACACTAAAGAAAATGTGGCATTAGACAGAAAAACAACATGACAAGAGATGATCATCATGATGGTAAAGTGCGTGTCTGTGTCTGTGCTTGCGGCTCCAGAAATGCACATATGCACTCAGATGCTTCATTTTCAAGGTTAAATACAAAGATGTTGTTCAAGCGAAGTCCATTACTGCAGCAAAGCAATGAAAATAAATGACAGCTTTCAGAGGGACGCTCGGGTATCCCACAGAGACATTTGCACAGGCGGATCATTTGTATACCCAGTTTTCTCCCCGTCGAATGCTCAATTGTGTGTTTACAGATGAAGCACCGCATCCGAGTGCCAACCTATTTTTCTCTTTAACAGGAAACGGAGACATTTTCCCTCCAAATACATCAGTGAATCTGGCTGATGTTTAATCCCTGTCACCAAGATTAATGATGCTGGACGAGAAAGAGAATAAACCCCCATGTTTGAATAATACTTATTAAATGAAAATATGTTTGGATTTAGAGACAAACAGTTCAATTTAAAATCCTGACATGAAAAGATTTCCTTAGAAAATAAAAGCATGAATAGTTAATTTATCAGTAAGTTTTACATCAAGTGCAGAAAATGAAACAACTAATCTGAAGCAGATCAATATTTTGTGTAAGAGCCTGCTGTGATGTAGAGATGGGGGCTCTGGGGGAGCGTACCGCTGCAAGGAGAAGACACTTTTGAAGCCGCAGCGACTGACGACGGCCCTTCGAGTCTGAGCTCGTTGCCATGCACTGCAGAGGAAGACTGACAGATCAGACGTCTTTCCCACTGACTGTGATGGAAATGAATATAAACATCTTAAGATCAAAACTTTTGCACAGTTCTGGAGGTGCACAAAGACAAAAGGAGACAAGAATCAATGAGACAAGAGGGAATAATGTCATATAACTTAAAACGTTGTCCTGATGGAAGTAGGGTAAGCATCTGTTGGTTTTAACCGACTTGTTGCGTTCGTTCACATTTAGCATTAGCAATGAGCTTCACTGCTCTCTTTAGTTCCAACATTAAATTTGTGTCACACATCTAAAACTGCAACATGAACATGACATAAGTTTGTTTTTCCTAAAGGAGTTCCAGGAAATTTCCGGGAAGTGGGAAGATGACAGGAACAGTGGCTCAGTTCTGCCAGCCTGTACGTAACGCGGCCCTTTCAGGACTTTGCTAGGAAGTCAGCACATCCCCATCACTCCCGCTGTGACACGACTGATCAGCAGCAAACGGCTTCCACAGACACTCAAAACATCAATAGTTTATTTTGTCAAACGACACCGTGGTTTCATCCGTTCAGAGGATGGGGAGGGCGGCGTTTTGGGGGATTTCATCCCATTTTGGGGATTTTTTTCCTTTCTTTACATTCTGCTTCACTAGCAACTCCTCCAGTTGTACAAACACCGGCTGTATGGCGACGGCTGCTGACATCATTTCCTGCTGAGTTACAACCCATCAGCGTGAGTTAACAGCAGGCCCCGCCCAAGTGCGAACCCCAGACGGTTCCAGGTTCCTGAAATAGGAAAGTGGTCTTTTCGGGCCGGCCTGCATTTTACCGGAGGGTCTAGTCAAATTACTCGAGAGCTCCGATGGTGGAACCGGGCCCATTATGAGCAGAATACTAGTTTTCCTGAAGTACTTTTCTCAACATGCACGCTACTTGGGATGAGTTAAGTAAACAGGAGCAGAAAGTGAAGTCTTTCAAAGTTTTGTCTCATTTGCAAACAAAGAAATGTTCTAAACTGTTTTCATTTTAATTCAAAAGAACAAAAATGCCAAATATTCATGTTTGAGTAAAAATGAGCTTTTTACCCCTGCAGCCACAAGTTGATATCAAACGAGTACAATATAATCGTTGATGACAAATATTTACAGTGTTGGTGATAATCGTGCACAGACACTGACTTTGTCCTCGGTTACAGCTTAAAATCTCACGATCGCCATTGTTCCGTGGGCTTTCCCGCTTGCTGAACGTAAATGTAAAGGTCTTAAACGCATTTTTATTGCCAACAGAAAATTTGAAAGTGTAAACGGGATGCTTGTAGCTCCTGAAGTTTGTGGGTGAATCGGACTGGGAGATCAACACCCCTCCTTTCTTCACGTTTGCCTCACGTCCGGAATCCCAAATCTCTCCTGGCCTTCCCAGGATGCATTCTTCCAACTGGCCATCTGGACAGTGGAGGCAGACAATGTCAAAGGAAAAGGGGGCCGGGTGGTGGGGTTGCAAACCCACATTAGTCACAGACTCTTAGGTCCTCACACACACACACACACGCACACACACACACACACTAAGAGGCTGGAGCCCGGTGACCCCAGCTCCCCGTCACTTTTTTGCTCCTCACAGTGGCCGCTGACATCGTCGTTCCTGCTGGACAAAAGGCTTTAACAACCCCTCTCTACTGTCCCCAGCTCCTCACAAGCTCTGCACAGGCGTGCTGAACAGGATGGAGTGTTTGTTTTGTTATCTCAGACGCGGGGAAAGGAAGGGCCGGGTGGGACAAAAAGGAGCAGGGATGAGGGGAGCTGGCGGTAGATGGCATCATACATGAATGCTCAGGAGAAAAGCGTAGCCAAATCGCTACGGACTTCTGAAGGTGTCAGGTACAATGGGGAAGGCATGCTTCTAGTCTGGCTTAATGTAGTTAACATTGGCCTTTTGTTGAGGAAGCAGTGGATGAGTCCAGAGGTGGAAGTCTGAGAAAAAAAGTCACACTGTGCTACAAGCCTCCATTGTTGGGGAGGTTTGCATTTAAGATGCACGCAGGAGGATGTTTCCTTCTACAAGAAACTCGAGGAGAAAACACGGCAGGCAGCAGAGATCCGCGACCTTCTGGCGGCAGAAACGCAGTCATCAGGGTTCCACGAGGCAAGGGCAGAGAGGCAACAGCACTTTGTTGTTCTGGCTTTCTCTGGGAGTTTCACAATGAAGAAGCAACACAGAGAACGAGTGGCGAGGTCGCGTCGATCAGATCAAGCTGCCAGATTAAAACAGCAGCCACAAAATAGTCCTCCTCAAACATGAGCGCAGTATGAAACGGCTGTTTTTACTTAGTTGTTTGCTTTGAGCACGGCAACACAGTCCTCAGACTTCAATCTCTTCACTTATTTATTTATTTAATAATGTTTTTATTTAAAAATGTTATTTATTTACAAAGTTTTTAATGTTCAGAACGTCACAAAAAGCTCAATAAAGAAATAAATTAAAACATTTATATGAACATAAAACACAACCAGTTAACATGTAGATTGAATTTCTAAGGCCTATTTTTGTTGATAGAAATGTTTTATTGGGTTAAAGAGCCGAGCATGCTTCTAAAAACCCACGGCACTTCACTTATATCTGGTCTCATACGCAGGAGACTCTCATAGCAACTCAAACGGCTGTTCAGGCCAAACCCAGCAGTGAATGAGTGAATGAGTGAATGAGTGAATGAATGAATGAGTGCAGGCAGCTGTGACCTCAGGGCCAAACTATAAGTGGTTGAAGTGACTTTGCGGCCTGGAAGAAAAAAACCTTTTTTATAGATCAGCTGTTCGTCGATCAAACTACTCTGAGAGGACGCAGCAGCTGACGGAGGAGTGGAGGGAGCAGATGAAGTGTGTGTGTGTGTGTGTGTGTGTGTGTGTGTGTGTGTGTGCGCCAGTTGCTGCGAGGGCTGCTTTTAGAACAAATACTGCCTCAATCTCACTTAATGCCATTAAATACATTGATTTTGGGGGTGGGGGCCGAGGTTGTTCTCTGAACTTGGATGATGTCTTCTTGTTGTTTTTCTACAGGTGGCAACAATAAAAATAAATAAATAAAACTAGTTGTGTTACAGAAGCAACACAAGAAACACAGCTGAGATTTTAATAAATAAACACAAATGTTATGTTTTTTTAATATATTTCTAAAAACTGCGTGTAAAACTGGGTTAATGGGTTTACATTGTTCTAATTAAAACACTTTTCTGTCAAATAGTGCAAAAGAAAACTTTAATACTTGATGTAAATAATGATTTAAAGTCTATACTGTTATATTAATTGGAATTATTTGATGTATTTTCTAAGTCTGTTATATTTAAAAGACAAATAAATGTATGTTTACCTTTGAAAATGTAAAATTGTTGACAAGGCAAGGTTAACACATTATTATTTATTCAAAAGAAAAGCTGAAAATCAAATATTCATCTTTGTTAAAAGTTATTTTTCCCACTTAGTCTCATCTCTGTTGCAAAGGCTTTCTCTGTTTGCTCCGAATCCTAATTTCTACGTTAGAATTCCTCCAGCCGACACTCCAAACACAAACATCCTCATATGAACTCCTGCACCTCCTCTCATCCAGCACACTCAGCTCTCTAGTGCACAATAATAATGCCTCTGCTTTAATTCACATCCTTGTCTTTTTACCTGCGAACGCCTCTCGTCACACACCACTGAGCCGCTATAGATTTAGTCGTTTCAAATCTGGCGTGCTCAGGCAGAGGAGAGCGGAGGAGCTTTCCACATTTCTACTGGAAAATCAAAGGCAGCTGAGAAACTGAGCGAAGCTCAAAAGCTTCCCAGATAGAAAAGAGGAAACCAGCGCTCCGTTTGCCAGGACCGTTCAGAACCACCTGTGGCATCTAGGTCCACTAAACCACCCAAGAACAACTGGTTGTAGCAACTGCACGTGCACATTCAGATCATAACTAGGCATCCAGCAAATTGGGATTCACTGAAGGCAGAAATGAAATCATCACTAAAAGACTCCATCTCTGGAGACAACCAAGGCACTGGCTGCCCCAAATTGCCTAAAAATGCAGATAAGAGACACTCCTGCTGTAGAAAGTGGTCCTGCAGGACTGAAGCGTCAGAGAGAGTTTGATGACCGAGCTGATCGCAACAAAAATGCCTCGTAAAGCCACTTGTGAACAACAGCAGGCATGCAGAGGGAAGGAAGCTGCCTCTGGCCAGCAGGGGGCGCTCCTCTGTTTCCACAGACACAGATGGCTCCCACTGGAGAAAAGGGAAAAGTCCTCACATGACCTCCCAGTTAACAGGAGTTTACCTTCAGATAAAAAAGCCTCTTATATGTTAGAAGTTGAGACGTAACGAGCCCGCCGTCCGCGGCCGAGACCGTTCAGGGCTGAGAGTTAAGATTAGAGAGTAATTCAGAGGGTCACGCGTTTGTTATTGCGTGCTGGATTTATTGGGGGTGTTGTTTCACCAACGTGCAGTTTTCACACGGGTATGTAGAAGCAGACGAGATAAGAAGACAAGCGGCCTCATCTGGGGACGTTTTACTCGTCTGTTAGAATGAAACACTTCTTTTTATTTCATTCATGATTCAAATATTCCTCTAAAACCTTTAATGTTTAAACCTAAAATGGAAATACTGGAAGGTTTTATTTCAGGGTGTGATTTTAATGCTTTGATCACATGGTCTTGGAAAATCAATCCATCTGCGACAGGGAAGCGGTGATCTTTAAAAGATCCTTCATGTCTCAAACTGAACTGGAAATAATGCTTCGTGCTTCTGTTCTGTAACGTCTGGCCTGCTGCTACGCGCTTTCACAAGTCTGAGCACAACCCCCCTGGAGCGGGCCGTTGCAAACGCCGCCGCGAGGCTCTGGGCCGGATCACCCACGTTCTCACACCTGACCTCGCTGCTGATGAAGCTCCGTGGCTCTGCTCTAAGTGCTTTTTGGGATTTCAGCTCTGACATGAAGAGCTCTTCACAGGGAAGGATCAGGTGATGTTTGAGAACGTCTGCATCAGGCGGGGCCGTGGAGGTCTTTGGATAAGGGCCTGCAGATGGGTGCCCCACACTGAGCGCTTTCTGCAGTGGCTCTCAGGAACGCTCTTACTTTGGAGCAAAGATCTGCGGCTTCAGGAGTCGGTCAGAAACATTTAGTCCTAAAGCAGTTTCTGATGAATCAGCCTTGCTGCAAATGCCTTTTTACACGCCTGATCTTGTGAGCTAATAAGATGCTAGCACACACGTGTACGTAGAACAGTTATAACATGTGGTGTTTAGTCGGGGTTTCTATGTGTGTCATAGCTAAATATCCAGAACCACTGAATGGATTCTTCTTAAATTCTCAACCCAATCACTAGATGTGCGTCTCAAACCGGTCCCATTCTGGAATAAACCCATTTCACGACAGCCGTCTCAGGTAATCAAGCTGAGCAGTAAGAAAAGACCAGAACTGCAGCTTGAGCTAACGTTTGTTGCTGCACTAGCTCAGAGCCATCGCCATCACAAACAAGCAGATCTTACATTGTTGCATGAGGTCTTACGTAATGTTATTTACACGATTTGACCAAAGCTGCACAACTCCCTCATTTCTCAACTTTTTAACGTTTAAGCTGTAAATATTCAAAGACAGGAGATGGTCCAGCTGTTGGTCAGATCAACAATGAACACTTCAGAGCCCCGAGGGCTTCTTCTCTCAGCAGAAACTTTGATTGCAAAAGGTGAAGAATCAGACAACAAACAATGCTGCCACCTTGACAACGTCTCTCCTGCATCTCCTCGTCTTACCGCCTCGCGTCTGCCCCGTCATCTCTATCTTTAGCTCTCCCTCTACTTCTGTGACTCCGGGCCATATTTCTCAGTTGTCAGATCCCAGGAAATGACAGCGCGGTGTGGGACGCAGAGACGACTAGCTCCCTGACCCACACTCGCTGCCATAAATCCACACTTTTTTCCTTCTTTTTTAAAGGGGCTCTCCCACCTTGACCCCCATCGTTTCCTCCGTACATCTGGCCGGCGAACAAGCTGCCAGACACACTTAACGGCAACACACGCCAGATGCAAACACACCGTCAGCTCATGCACATGGGTGGTCAGGAGAGAGAGCCGTGATTCTGACTTAATAAGACGAAGCGGCCGAGTCACACAACTGGATTTAATCATCAACAACTGCAGCCGTGTCAAATGGACTGATGTTTGTTTTTATTTGAACGCATCTTATCGTCGTTAAAGCCTCTCAGTGGAGAATCCGTCCACTGACAGGAAGCCAAGGCTTCACGTCCAACTTTCTGTTCAAGACATCCGATTAGAATCCAACATTCCCGTGTGTCGGGGGTCGTTTCTAAAACTTAGACCAACGCTGAACTTCCCGCTCTCTCTGTTCGTTTTCACCACTTGGTCATCACCGTTCAGACAGACCCGTCTCAGAAATCCAGCGGCCCAACGCTGAAGCATGATTAGTACTAACGCTGAAGCTCAAATCTTCTTCTGTCAGCCCGTCGCACACGGATCAGCGGTCTGGATGAAAACCCTCAGAAGCAAACAGCAGCTTGAATGGAGATGTAAACACGTTTAAAAGCAACACGCATGCACTAATTGGAACGGAACAAAAGAACAAACAGTACAACAGAGTCCAAAAGAAACACAGGACCGCCTCAAAGGATTCTGGGATCTTAAAAAGATGGACTTTCTCTCTTCTTCCCCCTTCTCCCTTCTTCTCTACCCTGTTTAAGATTCCTGGCCTTTCACCTGACCCCAGGCCCTAGCTGCGAGGAGGGGAGGGGGGCGGTTGCTGTCGGTGCTGGGGTTAAAGTGTAATCCTGGTCCTGTGACCACAAAGGCTTGGCCCCTGAGGGCCAAGGACCAGCCACATTTTCTGAATTGCAACGCTATCCCCTCAGCAAACCCTCCGTCCTGACTACATATCACAGGATTATATCCCAAGGCTCCTCTCTGCTCTGGCGTTAAAGGATCGCCCGCTTCCAGGAACCAACACCTATCAGTGTTTTAGGTTTTATGTTTGCTTTTTGGGTGAATGAAGGGAAAAGGTCCCTCGGTACTCGGAGTCTCCCACGAGGACTCGTCACTAGGACCAGAGGCATCAGGGGAAGCTCCTTTTGTGGTTCCATCAGAGCCTGAGCCGGGCAGATTCCTATCTGTTAGCAGGAGTGATTACCACATCGCATCATTATATCGGACACATATTTTACACCATTCAGATGTTGATATGCGGCTGCTAGAGTACTGCTAATTGCTAGCTTAAGTAATCCATTAAAGGCTGTTTCTCCAACAGCTCGTACGCTCCATTATCATTAGTTGTATTCTCAGGAAACCCTAACAGACTCTTTTTCAGAGCTCCGCGGCTTGGCCCGGAGCGCCTCGCTGCATTTAAACCTAAAGAATTTGCTGTTTTTTAAGAGCAACTTCAGAGGATAGAGACAAAGAGAAAAAAGGGTTTAATTGATGCCTCCCCCATTTTCCCAGGGTGAAGATGAGAGGGAGGAGGGCTGGGGGGGGGAGGAGGAAAGAGAAGGGTGTATTGCGACTGTACAAAAGGAAGCAGATTTGCAGAAGAGATGACCCCTAACCCCTAAAGCTGCAGAGAAGGGTTCTCGGTGGCCCCAGCACCACCCAATCAATCACCTTCTCCAGCCTGCTGGCCAGCCGGACTGTAAGAGGACACCGCCGTCCGGCTGCCGGACCCACCCCCCAGACATTCCTCTGCAGGAAACCTTTTCTCTTTTGACCACGGGCGGAGGGGTTCAGTAATGAAAGCTCGACTGTTTTTTGTGTCCATCTAAAGATGAAATCCTCTAAAACTCCTTCATTTCATTAAATTACTACAAAAACAGACGTTTTGTTTGATTAACACAAAAAGAGCCTCAAAGGGTTCATCAGTAACATTTTTTTTGCCACATTCAAAACAAATTCACACCTTTTTACTCTAATTTTCATATAATGTAGTTTAAATGGTCTGCTTTTCATAAAAAAGACAAAAAATTTTCAAAAAAATATTCCGATAATTAAAAAAACGAGCAGATAAAACACAGGAAGTGACATTAAAAGTGTGTTTACAGTTAATTTTACTTCAATTTTTTTAGCAAGAGTGACAACAGATTTGAATATGTGCTTTTGAATCAATCTAACCTGACTTTAATTTTACAAGCTGATTAAAAGTATAATAAACCAGGTCAGACCGAGGACCTCGGCCATCTCAAAACTGCATTCAATTACATTTTCTTTTCTTGAAATGACCTAAGCTGTTCCTAAACGTTTTTATCTTGAATCTTGGATTCATGACCATTTTTAATAAGTCAGACGCAAAGATATTTAGACATAAAAAAGTTCATTAAATGATTTTTAATTAAAACTCAAAGTTGTTTTTGGACTTAAAGCTTTTGTCATGAGGTTAATTTAAATGCTGCAAAAGTTTCTCAAGGTCACTAAATGCTGAACAGCTGGTCACGAACTTGTTAAACTTTTAGGCAAATTTGCATTTGAATGAATTTGAAATGAAAGGCCAAATGAACTTAGAACAAAAAAGTACGTATCAGAGTAAAAATGACCTTAGAGCCACTTCAGTAAAAATGTCCTCTTTATGGATGGTTTTGGGTCCCTGACGGCTGTTTTTATAAGAACTACATCCTTCATGTACTCTGGAAAGATTTCACCACCAGATTTCAGTAATCTGAAGACAAAACAAAACCAGGACTCCTCCTGATCCTTGGGTAATCTTCAGCTTCACACACGACTCCGGACAAAAGCGTCTCACTCGGATGCTCCGGGATCTCGTCGGACCAGTTCAGGACAGATCAAATAGTCACGAGTTGTGAATGAACGGTGACACATGAGCTGACCCTGGATAAAGAAGACACCACCGGGTTATTGTGCTCTCCTTTTGATGTCCTCCCCTCTCTCGTTGTCCCTCTGCCCACCAGCTAGGATTTCTGTCCAAAGCTCTCTTTTTCCAAACCAGGTTTCTGATTATTTGAATCTTCAAAATTAAATCATCTTCCAGGTATATTTGGTAGAAAACCCACTTTCTGAGTGCTTTTCTGGGTCGCGCTGCTCCTGACTCAGCCTGTCGACGGACACGACTCAGAGGTCAACAGCCTCTAAGATCAAAGCATTCCAGGTGAAACAGATTTTCCCCCAAAACCACTCGCATTAGAGATGCTGCAGGAATGTCTTGTAATAAGGTGTTAGGAGGGAAATGCTGGGCCGCCGCCAAGGTCACGCCCGAGCAAACGCTCCGAGGGCTCGTGGTTACAACAGAGGAGAAAGAAGTGGAATGACCCAACTCCAGCCTCCACGTGCAAATGAACAGGATGCTCTTTCTTTTCTTACACTCACAGAGCTTATCTAGCGTACTCTAGTGGATTTTCTTTTGCAGCTGGTTGCAAAGGCCTGACCAGGTGCCATCTATCAAAACAATCTGCTCTCAAAGGGAAACCTGCTATTAACTGATAAGAGTCTGCCCTCGGTAGGGTGTAATGGGTCCCACTTGAGTTCCTTTTTGGAGTATTGTCCTGGCAGGCCACCTCCAAGACAAACCCAACGCTGTGACGGCTCGCTGTCTCACGCTTTCCTGTCTGGAAGTGTGTCAGTTGTCACTGTTCAGTCCTAAAAACCCACAAAGGGAAGCAGAGTGGAGCCATCAGGATGAATTACAGGAATTCTCCTTATTGCTGAGCTGAGGTGACGTTGAAGAGCAGGGACGGCCGACTACACCTGCAACCTCTCGGCTGCCGTTAAAATAAAGTTCCTGTAGATTGGTTGCAGAGTTTAACCAACACCCTAGAAGATGCGTCTGCAATTATGGTGCAATGATTATGTTTTGGAAAGAAACTACAACTTCTGGATCATTTAAAACGTTTTCTTGCCTTCAGGTCAGCAACGAGTGAATGACAAAATTAAATCATCCTGCAGAGTTTGCACTACAAGTCAGCTGTAACAAACAGGTAGTTTGAGCTTTAAAATACACGTGCATCACTCATATTATTTAAACAAAGATGACAAAGTTTCCCCATCGTTTCATTTCAACACAGTAATTCCACATTTTTAGTCACAATTTATGCAAAATGAAAGATTTAGCACGTAAACACCGATTTCAGCTGTTAAAAACGTTTCTACAACGCTGAAGAAAGAATCGTAATAAAGGAGCATATATATATATGTGTGTGTGTGTGTGTGTGTGTGTGTGTGTGTGAAATGGGTCATGTGGCCTGTTGCAAATGCTGCTGCACCTAATTAGGAGACTGAAAACAGAAGAATTTGTTGTAACAAGATACGTTTACATTGTTCTACAAGGAAAATATCCAAAGGAACAGTAAAAATTGTTTAATAGGCTTTTTTAGATATCAGAAAAACATATATTTTGAACATTTTCAGATTTTTATTACATCTGAGTATTTTGTGATTCATATGAAATAAGTTGTCCAAAACACTCAAACATCATTATCCTGTTAATACGATTATAAAGACGTGGAAAAGCTCCTGGAGCCCAGATGTCTGCTGTAAAGACGTGTTGTTTTTAAACTAAGTAGCTTTTATAGCTCACTAGCTTCAGGGAGAGAGGCCGTTTGCTCGTCAAATGGGAGCCAATCACATTTAAATGGAGTGATAATTAGGTGTGGATGTCATTTTTAGAAATGTTATCGTTAAGGGTCTGTGCACGTTTCATCTTAATTCGCTCCTGTTTTTAGACGCAGGAAAGGACCAAACAGGAAGTCCATACACTTCCTGATTAACAAACGTGTTTCTGGCGCTAGCAGCAACAAACGCTGGTAACAGATAAGGCAACCCGTCTCCTCCCGCTGAAGCCACTCTGTTCATTGAGGCCGTATGCAGGAAGGCTGCCAGAATGATCCATTAGAGATTGACGGGGGTTAAGCTCCCATAATCAATATGACACTGCTAAGTGCCGTTTGATTGAGATACACGCGGTAGAAAAGGACATTTCTGTGTGCCCAGCTGCTCTTGCCACCAAGAAATGCAGCATTTGTCCAGAGCTAAACGGTCGTCTGAATGTCATTGTCACGGGTACATTAACTTTTATATGAGTCTGAGAGACCGGCTCGGAGAGAGGATGAACGACCGTTTTCATTAGCGTGGCTGCTCGGTGCCATTAAGGACGCGGTGAGATGCACGGGGACATAAAATGGTTTGGAAAGCCTGCAAAAGCTGGAGATGTCATTACTTCTCCTAAGCTACACCTCAAAGAGCCGGTGTGGGGAAGGCAGCGGCTGAATTTGCCGGTGTGAAACCTTGTGTCACCAGGCAACTGGACCTGATGGCTCCTTTGTTTGGGGTGAAAGGTTGGAAGCACTCTTACTAATCTCCTTGCTT
Organism: Nothobranchius furzeri; assembly: GCF_043380555.1. Classification (NCBI taxonomy): domain Eukaryota; kingdom Metazoa; phylum Chordata; class Actinopteri; order Cyprinodontiformes; family Nothobranchiidae; genus Nothobranchius; species Nothobranchius furzeri. Next base: position 30,314,614 of record NC_091750.1, on the reverse strand, counting down.
CACAATTAAGGAACAGAGGAGAGCAGCTCGAACCTCTTCCCTCTCTCAAACAACAACAACAAAAAGAAAAAGCTTGAGAGACTCCTCCATTGTCCCTCTGCTTCAGCCCCCCCCCCCCGCCCGCTCTCGCCACGCTAATCGAAAGGTATTTGCACTGTAAATTAAAAGGGCCCTGGTGCGTTGCTGGTTTAACACTGATGTGCTCTCCTAAGATGTCCACAAGCAGCTCCAATCTAATTACAGACGAGATTTACTTCAAATAACACGGAGGACAAAAGAACCTCGGCTATTGTTGACGCGGGTCCACTGTTCCACATCTCTTTCTCTCCTTCACTCTCTTGGGCGGATCCTTTTATAGTCAAAGTCCTCGCCCTGCCAAGGTTACAATGCGATGGGATATCTGAGCGTAGGGAGCCTCCTACAAAAGCAGCCCTTTTTAGTCCCCGGACGGCAAAGGCCTTTGCAAATTTTCCCTGTTTTGTCTCTTCCCTTATCTCCCCTTCTTCCTCTCTTAACCAGGCAGATCTGGAACAAAGCCACCGCGGCTGACATGCAAATGTAATGGGAGAGTGGCGGTGTCCAAGGGAGTTAAGATGGTCCGACAACAGAGCGTGCTCACTGGGGTTGCATTGTGACGTACAGCTAAGACACATCCTCTGGGTCGAAGGAGGGAGGCTGGGGATGGAGGATATTGGCTGGCCAGATTTGCAGCATGTCCTGCTGACTTCCATTTTATGGCCCGTGAATCGCAGAGCGCTCTGGGAGTCCGTAATCCGCCCCCGCCCTCGCAACGCCCGGACTACATCATTTTATTGGTCTGTCTGGATGTATGGCTGCTGTCCCTGGTATACAACGATCCATCCATGTGGGGATCCTCCTGAAACAGACTGTTGCACCACCACATACATCCCAGTTTGCTGCTGGATCCCACCCAGCTATTCCCCCCTGCTTATACGAGTACTAGCTCCCTCGCTGACATACTGTTGTCCCATCGCTTCCTGTGGCGATGCCTCAATGCGACCGTGCCCACCGTGACACTAAGCCTCAACGCCGAGGCACCGCAGCGCAAAGGCCCAGTTGGGTACCTCTCTATGAATGAAGCTGCGTGCCGGGGAATGTTGCTGTGCCAACTCACATTTTATCTCATTTACACACATCCTCTATTCACAGAAGCTGGTGTGCATAACACTTATAGTCATGGTGCATGATTACTACAGAGTGTTGGTCACACTGTAGCCCTCGCTCGGTATCCATCAACCCCGCCGAGGATCTCCCTCCGCCTGGAGAAACTCATTTAGATCTTATCTGGGGAAAAATTTGTTTGCGGAGGGAGAAGGAGGAGGTAGCAGCGAGAGAGAGACTGTAGTCTAGCTGGTGCCGCTTGATTTAATTTAGCCAGCGATAGTGTCTCTGACCACTTGCACTCCTCTTAGTTTGGAAGATGAGAGAGAAAAAAGGGGTGCAGAGGAGAGAGGAGTGGAGGGAAGCAACAAGAAAAGATGGAGGCTGATCGTCGTCAGCACTCGGACTGGGAATCCAGCCGACATCCTTCATCATTCATCTTAACCGCCGATATCAGCACAAAAACTATTAATTCTAAAAGATGTTTTAATGATCTGTTGACATAAATAATCCAGATTTTTTAAAATGTTCTAGCTTTGATGCTTGTTATTCATTTTGTATTAAAGTCCTTTTAAAGATGTTTGACAAATGCGTTCTGGCGTTAGACTAAATGATCACGCAGAGTTTCATGTTAAATAGAGCAAACATCACAGCATTAATGCACCCCAGCATCAACTGGTTGGAGCAACGGAGACAGATCTTTGTGGAGATGGGGTCTGCATGTGGAACGTGGAACCCAGCGCTTCCTAAGTCCCCGACAGCCGGGCTCAGACATGCAGACGGATCATCTCCCCAGGACCGTGGACAGCTTGCTCAATTAAGAGAGGGATGCTCGAACGGCAAGCACGAGCGCGGTGCTAATCAGCATTTTTTCTTACCAGATGACACAAACAGGAAGCACAACATGCTAACGTTTTGTAATCACGATTCATAATGCTAATGCACATCTGCCCTTGAAACGGAGGCCGAGATGCCTCATGAACATAGCGGAAATTCCCTTTATGGCGCTCGTTTCATGCTCCCGCGGCGGAGTAACACATTTGCAGGACTGAGTGTGTTTGTGAGTGTGTCTGCAACACATGTGCAACACAGCCTGCACGGGCTGCAGGAATATTTGCTTTGCTCATTGCTGCCCTAATGCTCACTGACAACTTAATAACATCACAATTAACTAAATGCTAAACAGATGCCAGAGCTGGACTAATGTGATTGAGACAATCGGCACTTTTGACGTGACCCCTGTGTAGCGCTGCCATTGGCCTAATTTTCTTGAGTGACATGACTGGACTGTGTGTGTGTGTGTGTGTGTGTGTGTGTGTGTGTGTGCGTGTGTGTGTGTGTGTGTGTGTGTGTCAGCCAACTGATTGAGAGGCCACCAGTGTGAACAATTCACAAAGGAAGAAAAAAGACGAGGAGAGGGAATAATATGATTAAAAGAGCTCATTCTTCCCGGCCATCACAGTTTCTCTCTCTTTCCAGCGCGCTCTCCCTTTAGCCAAACTATTTCTGGCTTGAGAAAGGAAAGTGTTTACTCTGCGGCCGAGGCCTGCTGGAGTCACGCTGTGTTCCCACTGGCTAAACCCACTTTTGCCACTTCATGGTTTGCATATTTCCCTGTTTTACAGGATGTTAAAAAAAGGACACGGGGGAAGATAAAGTAGGAAAGAAAAGAAAAGCACGAGAGCACGAGCTTTCGCCTTCTGTTATAGTCGGATCTACTGTATCTATGCATGCATGCGTCCATGCTCAGATGTCACACACAGTCAGGTCCATAAATACTGGGACAATGCTAACATATTTGGCTCTATACACCAACATGGATATCAAATGAAATGAACAAGATGTGCTTTAACTGCAGACTGTCGGCTTTTATTTGAGGGTATTTACATCCAAACCAGGTGAACGTGTAGGAATTACAACAGTTTCATATGTGCCTCCCACTTGTTAAGGGACCAAAAGTAATGGGACGATCTCAGCTGTTCCATGGCCAGGTGTGTGTTCTTCCCTCATTATCCAGATAACAATGAGCAGATAAAAGGTCCAGAGTTCATTTCAAGTGTGCTATTTGCATTTGGAATCTGTTGCTGTCAACTGTCAAGATGAGACCCAAAGAGCTGTCACCATCAGTGAAGCAAGCCATCATTAGGCTGAAAAAACAAAAGAAACCTATCAGAGAGATGGCAAAAACATTAGGCGTGGCCAAAACTACAGTGTGGAACATTTTCAAAAAGAAGGAACACAATCCCTCTGGGATTAATAAAGTATTTTTGAATTGAATTGAGTGAGCTCAGCAGCACCAAAAGACCCGGAAGACCATGGAAAACATCTGTGGTGGATGACGGAAGAATCCTTTCCCTGGTGAAGAAAACACCTTCACAACAGTTGGCCAGATCAAGAACACTCTCCAGGAGGTAGGTGCATCTGTGTCAAAGTCAACAATCAGGAGAAGACTCCACCAGAGTGAATACAGAGGGTTCACCACAAGATGTAAACCACTGGTGAGCCCCAACACCAGGAAGGCCAGATTAGAGTTTGCCAAGCAACGTCTAAAGAAGCCTTCACAGTTCTGGAACAACATCCTACGGACCGATGAGACCAAGACCAACTGGTACCAGAGTGATGGGAAGAGACGAGTATGGAGACGGAAAGGAACTGCTCATGATCCTAAGCATACCACCTCATCAGTGAAGCATGGCGCTGGAAGTGTCATGGCGTGGGCATGTGTGGCTGCCAGTGGAACTGGTTCTCTTGTATTTATTGATGATGTGACCGCTGACAAAAGCAGCACGATGAGTTCTGAAGTGTTTCGGGCGATATTATCTGCTCATGTTCAGCCAAATGCCTCAGAACTCATTGGACTGTGCTCCACAGTGCAGATGGACAATGACCCGAAGCATACTGCAAAAGCAACCAAAGAGTGTCTGAAGGGAAAGAAATGGACTGTTTTGCAATGGCCAAGTCAGTCACCTGACCTGAATCCGACTGAGCGTGCATTTCACTTGCTGAAGACACAACTGAAGGGAAAAGGCCCCAGGAACAAGCAGGAACTGAAGACTGTTGCAGTAGAGGCCCGGCAGAGCATCACCAGGGATGAAACCCAACGTCTGGTGATGTCTATGTGTTCCAGTCTTCAGGCTGTAAAAGACTGCAAAGGATTTGCAACCAAGTATTGAAATGCATAAGTTTGGTTTATGGTTCTTATTCTGTCCCATTACTTTTGGTCCCTTAACAAGTGGGAGGCACATATGAAACTGGTGTAATTCCTACACGTTCACCTGGTTTGGATGTAAATACCCTCAAATAAAAGCTGACAGTCTGCAGTTAAAGCACATCTTGTTCATTTCATTTGATATCCATGTTGGTGTATAGAGCCAAAAATGTTAGCCTTGTGTCCATGTCCCAATATTTATGGACCTGTCTGTATAAACAGGAACAGCAACAAATTCTTCCGAGACTTGTGGACTCCACACTCATTTATACTCGAGTCACATGGGAGATGCGGCTCCTGTTGTTGCTGGTGCTGCTCACATGCTGAATAACAGGCAACCGCTCACATCGTGGCTCTAATTTGGCAGCTGAATCTACAGATTTCACTGCGAATTACAAGCGTGTAGCCGTGGATAGATGGTTCGTTGTGATCCCGCAGAGCCTGTGAAACGCACGAATATGTTCGGTAGTGAAATCTGCATTACTCCTCCTCACTAGACAGCATAAAAAACTATTTTAACTTCGATATATTGCTACTGTTGTGTTTGTGATCAACTTTCTCTGCACATTTTCTGACCTTTTACTTTGTAGCGTACGCTTAAATCAAGCCCGTGCGGTGGGCGCACCAATAAAATGCGACACCTACATATTATGGCAGGGACTGAAACAATTTACTGAAGAAAAGAAATGAATCTAGCCAGCAGAGCTGTAGAGATAAAGACAGGAGTGGAGAAACACCATCAGGATCAACCATTGGCCACAGGGGCCCCTGCTGAGATCTGACTGGTCCCCTGAAGCCCCCAACCTGTCACTCATGTGTCCTTTGAGTGATTATCAGATTATATGTGAATACAATTCCAAGTCCAAACACTACTGGTGCCAAATAGGGATGTTTAGAAATATTGTGGACACTGCAGCCCCCTTGATGGCCCTGTACTCATGAAAACCCTAGATCCGCCCCTGGTATCAAGTGTGAGAGGTGAGAAATAAAAGAGCTGGAAAGTAAACAGCTGAGGAATGATAGGAATAGGGACAGGTACAGAGTCAGATTTTTATTTAATGAAACTAATAAAAGTCATAATAATTCTAAGACAACACATTTATGACTTACTATAGTAAATAATGAGTTTCTAAGTTCTATTTATACATTGATTGAAATAAAAATCAGCTTTAGACATTTTAGTCCATCTTTTCCCTCCTTTTTGAAATAAAATTGCATTTTATTTCACAAGTCCATCGAACATCTTCCTTTGATCAGAGATACTCAGGTGTTGTTAACCCCAACAGAAAATAAAGAAAGAAAACGATGCATTACTGCTGAAATTTGGCATGAAAACAAATGAAAAAGAATCCCAATAAAAATCTGTCATGATACAAGAGTCAGTTCATGTGTTTTATGTTTGCTTAGAGGCTGCCAACAGCAACACACAAGACCTAGAACAGCACTGGCCGATATCTGACACTTTTTAAACCGGTCACACTTCAGAAAATTGTTTATTTTCAGAAAATTCTATGAAACTTTAGTTAGATTTTGACGTAAACATACCTGAATCAGAAAAGAAATGTGCTCTGATGTTAAAAATCAGCATCAGCCATCTGTAAGACCTGTAAGATAAAACTGCTCTCCGACTTTATTGTCTACGATTTCGAGAACAGAGTGTGTGTGTGTGTGTGTGTGTGTGTGTGTGTGTGTGTGTGTGTGTGTGTGTGTGTGTGTGTGTGTGTGTGTGAGAAGTGGTCTACGGCTCTCAATGACAGCAGTGTTTCCTCTACGGATGAGAGCTCTGTGAAAGCTACACGGTCTGTGTTCTTTGCAGCGAGTCCAGTCTAGAGAACGAAAGACTCGGACGCGATGCCATCCAATTTGGGGAAATATGCGACAAAAACTAACCATGAATAGTCGTAATGAAACTCACACGCTGCTGAACACGGGCATTCTCAGATTCATTTGTGTTGCACAACACCACCAAGGCTGGGTGATGGTTGGCAGAGAGAGGGTGTGTGTGTGTGTGTGTGTGTGTGTGTGTCTTGTTCAGTGGGTTAAAACAGCCACATGATGTTTCGCTGCTAGCTCTCCTGGCATTCTGACCAGCGCCCCCCCCCCTCCACACAAACAGCCTGTCCATCACAGTGACACGCCGAGAAACGCCCCGACAGCCCCGGAATAAAAACATCTCGAGGTTTTGAATAAACACTTTTTATGAGCGCCACGTATTTTGCATAACTTTCAGAGGTGTGCACGAGCATTCGCGTTGAATCCGAGAAAGAGAGAAAACAAAAAGTGAAGAGGAGACGGAGCTTGAGTCAGACTGCAGATGATCGGCCCAACGGAGGAAATGCCACAATAGTTCCTATTCAGAGCAGCGAGAAACGGCCACAGAAGCCAAATATTGTCATTGGGGAACATTAGCCAACAGCTGAAGTGCTGCCAAGAGGCAGGCAGAGATCAAATCTGGCTTTGATGGCCAACAGTAACCCCTGCTTCCACCACACGCCCACTCCAGAGCCTCTTGGGCATTGCACAAACATTTCTGCACAAATACATATTTGTTATGATTTCAAGCTCAAATAAAAAAAGAGGTATGTGAACAAAGTTATGCTCCATCAGTGGTTTCGTTCACGTTTGGCCTGAATCAGCTGACATGATTACGTTTTGCATTTAAAGAAAACTGCATCAAAACCAGAAAATTTAAAGGCTTCAGAATAAAATTAAACTATAATGGATGAGACTGAAGGTCAAACTGCTGATGACAAAATCAACACATTAGGGTGGTAGTGGTGGACTCTCTCATCTCAGTCAGCGAAGCTGGAAACGGACCAGCTGGCTTCAGGGGAGTCGACCCTCAGCTCTCTGTTTAGCTCCGTGCATGGATAACACTTAGCCGTTGAGTGTCACCATATGAATACCAAACACACAAACGCGACGCCACATATCGTCTGCTGGAACGAACACTGGTAGATGTGCAAGTAGCCAATCAGAGACCAGATATATAAAAGCTAACAAGTCAAATCAGGGACTCTGATTTCGTTTTGAAACCAAAATGTTGAAATTAAACTTAAATTTCGGGATGTTAGAATGCCAATGACCACATTTAGAACGGGTATGCTGTAGATCAGGGGTGTCCAATCCTGGTCCTGGAGGGCCGGTGTCCTGCACGTTTGAGTTTGAACCATGGATTGGACACCCCTGCTGTAGATGCTCCGAGGGCGAGAAATAGAAACTGAAAGTGGGACGCACGTCATGCAGTTAACAACAGATAGTTTTTTTTTTTACTTTAAGCTAGAGCTTTAACCATGATCTCAGTGATTGTTGGGTTAGAAACTTGACCAGTTTCATATCTGATACCACTCTGCTACCCTCTGCTGACCAAAAACTGCACTACATAGTTATAGGGAGCACACTTTACCTGCTTTACGGCTGTTAGCTGTAATGCTTGCAGTTAGCATTTTCCGTTTGCCAATCGTCAATAAAAAGCACAAGAAGAAGAAAAAGAAGTTTACTTTTGCTGTTGGCATCATGGTAGAGCCTGGAAGTTAAAGTATGAGAGTAATGTTTTTGGAGGTGAAGCAAAGAGCTGAAACCAGAGAGAACATCCTACACTTGTTTGAGGGGGATAAAGGAAGCTACACAACCATGGACTGATGGTGACCTGGCTTTGTTGTTACTGGACTTGTAAGTAATAATATTTTTTGTCCAACAGTGTGGAATTTTTTGATTTGTGGTTTATTTTAGTATTAGCCGAGCTCATGTTGGTGTTAGCTTGTTGTTAGCGCTAGCTACAGCAGGCTGCTGCGGGGTTGTTTCGCAACAGCTGCGATTCCATTTTCAAGCAGCAAGGCAGACGAGCAGGAAACTGTTCACTGTTACATTAATGCATTGTGTCATGTTTTACCAACTCTGATCCACCACAGGGGCTCAACACACACATGATTATTAAACTATTACTGCTGCTGCTCCAGTCGTCTGACCGGAACCCCCCACAAACACACACACACACAAACCGTTGCACCTCCCTCCTCCTCCAGACTCTTTCAAGTCGTTCCAGGCTAGAATGCCTATATTTAGAGAGCTCCTTTCCGCTGTTATTGCTGTTGAATCATTAGCCTCGTTTAACCCCCTTTACCTCCAACGAGCTGACTGGCTGAGGGCATGGCCCTCAGGGGTACCCCTCCTTTCACTCCCGGAGTCCTTACTGCACCTCCCCACTTTTCCCCAGGGAGGAAAAGGCAGCGGCACCCTTCAGGTCAAACCCTGAACATGAGGTGATAACAATAACTCTGGTGGGGCTATTTTCGAGAACTGTTTCGTCTTTGTTTGACATGTTTGAATGATAGCGGCATTGACTGGTTATTTGGTGACCCCCGTGACCTTGAGTCCTCTCTCAATTGTTAGTTCACAAGATCAGCTGGATTATTTAGAAACATCCAGTGAATATTTAGGTGGCAAAGTGTGTATAAACGGAAAATTTAGATTCTGGCATTTCTCAGATTTCATTGGATTCCACTCATAATAAACAGAAAGATGTGAAAAAGCTTCTTCATGCAGCAAATGCTGGAGCTGGAGCAGATTTAAAGTGTTTAACCAAAGCCCAACAATGTATAATCATGCTGCTATTGATTACACACAAACACAGAGGCTCAAAGTTGTGACTAATCTGAAGCTTTAAATAGAAAACACATCCAGCATGAATCCATTATACACTCCTAATATCGCCAGTTTCAAAAATAATCCGTGGTGAGGAGCATTATGGCGACACTTTCCAGATCTAGTTTGTCAGCATCTGCAGCAGCTCATCATCATTTTTGTGATGGAGTAAAAATAGATCGATAGAAAAGAGACAAAGGAGCTAAAAACTGCATCCTGAATGGCTAAAAAAGGCCCAAAGCCCTGGAAGTCCAACACAAAGTGGACACAATCTCTTTCAAATTAAAGAGTTCATCAGCAGCAGTGAAACGGCTCTGGGCCACACATCTGCTGAGGGGGGCGTCACATCTTCCCATTTACATCTTGGCACCTAGATGATCCTTGTCTTCCCATCTCCGTCACTGAGCGCTGATAAACAACATTGGCCTGCCAAATTTTCTCGGGTTGTTGATTACCGTTGGGTCTGTCCTGATTTAGAACGAGTGGGACTAATCCAAATGATGCGATCTGTCTGTCAGTCACGGCTCCACTCACCCAGGAGTGCATCCTAGCCAAAAGCCTTACCCACATGGCATCCTGATTCAAATGTACAGATGTGTTTTGTGAAAGAGTTACATTTAAGACATGCATGCTGTGTGTGTGTGTGTGTGTTTTCATACCAGTGTGGATCTGCCGATGAGCCTCCAGGGATTCCTCCGTCTGGAACTGGGCGCCACACTGGTCACAGACGATGGCCTTCTCACCAGCTGCACAAAAAGAAAACAAGCAAATCTTTACAAAAATACGTATTTAATCCAAAAATATTTATTCCTACATTCGAAAACCTTAATTCTCTATTTTGAATTTAACTCATGTTTCAGGGAAGCCGCATTCAGAAACCCAGCTCTTTGAAAAGCCTGTGCTTGGAGAAATAGCACTGACATGCTACAAGACTAGCTAACTGCTAGTCCAAGCACAACTAATAGTAACATGTATTAAAACAGTTCTGGCTCCTATTATTTACATTGCTATCAGTTTTCCATCACTGTTATTGGCATGGGATTCTGTGGTTATTTATCACTAGTGTAAAAATCAGAGAGGGTTAAATGTGAACGGGATTTTAAAATATTCCTGCCAAAGTAAGTACGTTTGCTAAAACGGTGGTTGTGTAAAGGTTCAAACACATTAATTCAAACATTAGTATTCTTGTTTTTCTTTATTCAAGATTCTTCTGTATGTTTTTTAGAGTACATCCTCTACAATTTTTTAAAACCTATGTAAATGGGGTATCAACATGCTTAGCTAATTCAAGAAAGGCCAGCTATGTCTTTTCATATTGATATCTTTAAAGTTGAAGTCCACAGAGTCCTAACATTTTTCTTCTTGTAGCTTGCAGCTGCCCAGCTTCCTATCCCGGCCCATTCAACCATCTCAGCAATCAGCATTCAAACAGCATTTCTGCAATTTATCAAGTTAAAGTTAAAATTTTGCAGATTGGAGCCATTTTAGGACGACGACAACACGCTTTGGCCTTGGCAGCAGTTGCTCATCAGTCCTGCCATTTTTATACCATGTTTCTCCAAACAGAGGTTGTCCAGGAAGCTGAAAACTACAGGTAGGAGCGTAAAAACTACATAAAGTTTTTACAGAAACACATTTAAAAGTTGAAGAAAATGTTATTCACCTAATAATTAAAGTAAGCTGTCTAAATTAGCTACCAACCAGGCACTAAGATGAATTACTTTTTCCTGAAAAACATTTTATTTCATTACCTTTATTCTGATTTTTAAAGCCTCTGCTCAACTAGAAACTAATCTAGGATCATAAGGTCTCTTGTGGGAAACTTGCACAACTTTCTTTAAAAGAAGAGGAATTATAGTTAGCCTCCGGTTTTAATAAACTGAGTTATTTATACCAAAAAGAGTGATGAGAACGATGACATTAAAGGAAGATACTTTTTTAAATTATTAAATAATGTGTGTTTCTTAATTTTTGGATTGATTTGTGATGTGATGTACTTTTAAATATTTCCCACAGCGCATTCAGATCTATAATTTGATGAGTCAACCTCTCTGCCCTCGGACCGGTCAGACTCGGCTCCAAACTTAATGAATATGCAAATGGTGGCAGAGAGTGTCATCTTCCTCCCCATACATGATTTGTGTGGGCAGACGCTCCAGCTGGAATGCTACCAGAACAGAGTTCAGTGTTTGTTAAAGTTCACGTTCAAACTCCTGGGAGCGGGTTAGCACAGTTACACGTGTTGAACGTTAATGATAACGATGTTTTTAAATCTAAATCTTGATTTTTGTTAGATTTAGATTCAGGAAAACGTTTCATTTGTCTCGTTTTACTCAAATATCATTTTTTAAGGTGCTCATGTGTGCAGGGCCGGCCCACGCCTTTGAGGGGCCCAAAGCAGGTTTTCCTTATTAGTGTTATATTAAACTATTTAAGAGTAACATCAGCAGAAAAGATGCTGAATTTACAGTAAACAAGCTAACTTAACTTTTGTTTTCTTAAAATTTGGAACAGATGTGAATAAAATGCGCAAACACTACAAAATAAAACAAAAAGCCACTTTATAAACAATGCAATGCTAAATTATATATGTGTGTGTGTGTGTGTGTGTATATATATATATATATATATATATATATATATATATATATATATATATATATATATGCTCTTGGGGGTCCCAAGCAGTTGCTTGACATGCGTACAACTAGGGCCGGCTCTGCCTGTGGGGCTCATGCACTGGCTCCAAGTTAGTGCATTAATAAAAATAGAACTTGAATTATAATTTTAAAGAACATGCACTCATGAACAGTATATTGTAACTTAAGTTTTTACTTGTTTGTTATTGGCAGGACATTTGCTAGCTTCACTAGAAGCTAGGAGCTTAGACGACCATACACTGAGAAATTAAAGATTTTTTATTTGATATTTTTAGATAAAGAAGAAAAACTCAATAAATTTGTCAGAAACTGGGAGAGAAAACTTAAAACAGCTGAACTGCATTCGCTTCAGGTGAATATTCATGTGAAAAAATGACATTTCTGAACCTCTTTGAGAGTCATTTTGGGAGTAAAAGTTGCACATTTTGCAAGACAAACCCTAGCCAAACAAGCAAATTAGATTTGATCAAAAGTTTACAGACTCCAATATCAATCAATCAATCAATCAACCAATCAATCAAAGCTTTATTTACAAAGCACCTTCCGCAACCCTGTCAGGAAGCCCAAGGCGCTGAACATGGTACAGTAGAAGTACACATATAGTGAATAAATCAAAAATAAAAGCAATTCAAATTACAAAAAAAGGTGAAACATTCTAGTACAGGACAGATGGGTAAAACAAGGGATAGAGTGAACCAATGAAAACTGTGAAAGAAATTCAACGTAAAAGAGGGCCGAATCAAACATGTTCAGGAAACGCCAAGCGGAGAAGATGGGTTTTTAGGCGACTCTTAAAGGCTGGCAGAGATGGGGACAGCCTAACTGAGGGTGGCAACTGGTTCCAGAGTGACGGTGCTAGGACTGAGAAAGCCCGGTCCCCGCGGGTACGACACCTAGAAATATCATTATTTACACCAAACACTAGGGCTGCACGATATTAGGAAAACCTGCGATATTCGATAACAGTGCTTAATATTGCAATATCGATATTACTCACGATAAATGAACAAATACTAAAGTATGCAGTGTTGATGTCGTCTGGCGTGTGACGTCTGCTCTGAGTTCAAAGCAAACAAAAACTAATGCATGAATTCCATTACAACATAACATTTTTATTGCAAAAATATGCAGCTGCACCTGTTAATACAGTAGCGGGTGCAGCTTCTACTGTATTAGCAGCTGCACCTGCTACTGTATTAACAGCAGCACCTGTTAATACAGTAGCGGGTGCAGCTGCAGTAGAAGCTGCACCCGCTACTGTATTAGCAGCAGCACCTGTTAATACAGTAGCGGGTGCAGCTTCTACTGTATTAGCAGCTGCACCTGTTAATACAGTAGCGGGTGCAGCTTCTACTGCAGCTGCACCCGCTACTGTATTAGCAGCTGCACCTGTTAATACAGTAGCGGGTGCAGCTTCTACTGCAGCTGCACCCGCTACTGTATTAGCAGCTGCACCCGCTACTAAATTAGCAGCTGCACCCGCTACTGTATTAGCAGCAGCACCCGCTACTGTATTAGCAGCTGCACCCGCTACTGTATTAGCAGCTGCACCCACTACTGTATTAGCAGCTGCACCCGCTACTGTATTAGCAGCCGCACCCGCTACTGTATTAGCAGCTGCACCCGCTACTGTATTAGCAGCAGCACCCGCTACTAAATTAGCAGCTGCACCCGCTACTGTATTAGCAGCAGCACCCGCTACTGTATTAGCAGCTGCACCCGCTACTGTATTAGCAGCTGCACCCACTACTGTATTAGCAGCTGCACCCGCTACTGTATTAGCAGCCGCACCCGCTACTGTATTAGCAGCTGCACCCGCTACTGTATTAGCAGCCGCACCCGCTACTGTATTAGCAGCTGCACCCGCTACTGTATTAGCAGCCGCACCCGCTACTGTATTAGCAGCCGCACCCGCTACTGTATTAGCAGCTGCACCCGCTACTGTATTAGCAGCCGCACCTGCTACTGTATTAGCAGCTGCACCCGCTACTGTATTAGCAGCTGCACCCGCTACTGTATTAGCAGCCGCACCTGCTACTGTATTAGCAGCTGCACCTGCTACTGTATTAGCAGCTGCACCTGCTACTGTATTAGCAGCTGCACCTGCTACTGTATTAGCAGCTGCACCTGCTAATACAGTAGCAGCTGCACCTGCTCCTGTATTAGCAGCTGCACCTGCTAATACAGTAGCAGCTGCACCTGCTACTGTATTAGCAGCCGCACCTGCTACTGTATTAGCAGCCGCACCCGCTACTGTATTAGCAGCCGCACCCGCTACTGTATTAGCAGCTGCACCCGCTACTGTATTAGCAGCCGCACCCGCTACTGTATTAGCAGCTGCACCCGCTACTGTATTAGCAGCCGCACCCGCTACTGTATTAGCAGCTGCACCCGCTACTGTATTAGCAGCCGCACCCGCTACTGTATTAGCAGCTGCACCTGCTACTGTATTAGCAGCTGCACCCGCTACTGTATTAGCAGCTGCACCCGCTACTGTATTAGCAGCTGCACCTGCTACTGTATTGTATTAGCAGCCGCACCTGCTACTGTATTAGCAGCTGCACCCGCTACTGTATTAGCAGCTGCACCTGCTAATACAGTAGCAGGTGCAGCTGCTACTGTATTAGCAGCTGAACCTGCTAATACAGTAGCAGCTGCACCCGCTACTGTATTAGCAGCTGCACCCGCTACTGTATTAGCAGCTGCACCCGCTACTGTATTAGCAGCCGCACCTGCTACTGTATTAGCAGCTGCACCTGCTACTGTATTAGCAGCTGCACCTGCTAATACAGTAGCAGCTGCACCTGCTCCTGTATTAGCAGCTGCACCTGCTAATACAGTAGCAGCTGCACCTGCTACTGTATTAGCAGCCGCACCTGCTACTGTATTAGCAGCCGCACCTGCTGCTGTATTAGCAGCCGCACCCGCTACTGTATTAGCTGCTGCACCCGCTACTGTATTAGCAGCTGCACCCGCTACTGTATTAGCAGCTGCACCCGCTACTGTATTAGCAGCCGCACCCGCTACTGTATTAGCAGCTGCACCCGTTACTGTATTAGCAGCTGCACCCGCTACTGTATTAGCAGCCGCACCAGCTACTGTATTAGCAGCCGCACCTGCTACTGTATTAGCAGCTGCACCTGCTACTGTATTAGCAGCCGCACCCGCTACTGTATTAGCAGCAGCACCTGCTACTGTATTAGCAGCTGCACCTGCTAATACAGTAGCAGCTGCACCTGCTACTGTATTAGCAGTCGCACCTGCTACTGTATTAGCAGCCGCACCTGCTACTGTTTTAGCAGCCGCACCCGCTACTGTATTAGCAGCTGCACCCGCTACTGTATTAGCAGCTGCACCCGCTACTGTATTAGCAGCCGCACCCGCTACTGTATTAGCAGCTGCACCTGCTACTGTATTAGCAGCTGCACCCGCTACTGTATTAGCAGCTGCACCTGCTACTGTATTAGCAGCCGCACCCGCTACTGTATTAGCAGCTGCACCTGCTACTGTATTAGCAGCTGCACCCGCTACTGTATTAGCAGCCGCACCAGCTACTGTATTAGCAGCCGCACCAGCTACCGTATTAGCAGCTGCACCCGCTACTGTATTAGCAGCTGCACCTGCTACTGTATTAGCAGCTGCACCTGCTACTGTATTAGCAGCCGCACCCGCTACTGTATTAGCAGCTGCACCCGCTACTGTATTAGCAGCCGCACCAGCTACTGTATTAGCAGCCGCACCCGCTACTGTATTAGCAGCTGCACCTGCTACTGTATAAGCAGCAGCACCTGCTACTGTATAAGCAGCAGCACCCGCTACTGTATTAGCAGCTGCACCCGCTGCTGTATTAGCAGCTGCACCCGCTACTGTATAAGCAGCAGCACCTGCTACTGTATTAGCAGCCGCACCCGCTGCTGTATTAGCAGCTGCACCCGCTACTGTATTAGCAGCTGCACCTGCTACTGTATTAGCAGCTGCACCTGCTACTGTATTAGCAGCTGCACCCGCTACTGTATTAGCAGCTGCACCTGCTACTGTATTAGCAGCTGCACCCGCTACTGTATTAGCAGCTGCACCTGCTACTGTATTAGCAGCTGCACCTGCTACTGTATTAGCAGCTGCACCCGCTACTGTATTAGCAGCTGCACCTGCTACTGTATTAGCAGCTGCACCTGCTACTGTATTAGCAGCTGCACCTGCTACTGTATTAGCAGCTGCACCCGCTACTGTATTAGCAGCTGCACCTGCTACCGTATTAGCAGCTGCACCCGCTACTGTATTAGCAGCAAAACAACAAACCACATGCATGCAGTTTCTCAGTGACTTTAAAACATCACCTCCACCATAAAACTTGTTCTGATGCTCCAAAAACAGAAAAGCATCCCTTACCAGGGTTTTTTGAATAAATAAAGATATCTGAAAATACGTTTAAATGTTAAATAATAGTTAACATCACTTAATGCAACAGCAAATTCTCTCATTGCTACTGAGCATTTTCTCCACGTATGTGGTTATGATATAAGGCTGTTGCTGTAACTGGGAAGTGAACTGTGCTGGGCCAAACTAGGAGAATATTAAGATTTTCTGACGGAAAGAGAAAAACAATTGTCTACCTTTCAGAAGTGGAACTGGCAAAAAACTACATGGAAAATATGTGAAAACGTTTGTTTTTAACCCCAAATTGAACAAGTTTACCTAGATCTTAAAAAGCAGCTCAGATGATGAAACTGCAACTTCTGATAACAAGCTAACAAATTGAACTATGATAAGCGGCTAGCAGAGCTTCAGACTGACAGTTTATGTGCAGCAGCAAGTCAACTATCCTGATTAACAAGGTTATAAAAGCTCATGAATGAAAAATGACTTTGATGTGTGGGGGAACTTTTCCAGGCCCTCTTTAGCAGGGTGGGACTGGGAGGAGAGTGCTGTAGCCTTAGCTGGAAGCTAACCGGAGCCTGGGGCTAACGACACCACCCGGTGGAACACTAGCGACATGAAGGTGGGTTGGTTCACCGGCACGTGTCGGAGTCAGCCCGGTTATTATCAGCTGCTTAACGACACCGCGCGGACTCGCGTTCACGTTTGAAAGCAGCGCTGAATCCAGAAACCTCAGCACAAAGTGCGTTCGTTGCTCTGAGCCAGCATGATGAACAAGGGAACGGCGCCGCAAACTCTGTTCGGGTGTTGCTTTCCAAAAGGGTCTATGTAGGGGGCGGGCGTATTACGTGAACGGACCCATCTGATTGGCCGCATATCAGAAGGGCTACATTTGATTGGTCAAATAATACTTCCGCATAAAAAACAGAGCTGGTTTACAAAAAGGTGATGTATGACACGGATGGAAATGTTTGAACCAAACATTTATCGCCGTTTTTGCCGTGTTTTGCGATGGGCCTATCGCACGTCCTGTTATCGCGATGACGATAATTTTTCGATATATTGTGCAGCCCTACCAAACACAATTTGCATTGAGTCTTTGCTGTTAACTGAAAGCAGGAACTTGATGGTACGAAGTTTTGATTATGCACTTCCAGTTTCCTGCTGTTTATGCAAGTTGATCAAATATTCAGCCTTCGAGCTATAAGCTGAGTTGCTACGTTAATTTATACATTTGTACCAACGCGTTAAGCAATAATACAAGAAGCAGGAGGTAGGATTACACACACACACACACATACACACACACACACACTGGATGCTATCAAAGGGCACATCAGATTAGACGCAGGCAAACAACTTTTATGGCTTGGCAACAAGCTCCGTACATGCCATACATCAAACAGACACGCTCAAACAAACATTTTCAACATCTGGAATTTGTGTGTTAAAAACCGGCGTGCATGTGCATGTGAGTGTGCATTAGCGCATGTGTTTGTGTGCACGCGTGTTTCCACTGCAAGTACAGAGTGATCTCTCCTCACTAGACCTTGGTTTACTCTTGGCACGGACTCCTGGGTTACAAAACCTCCAGAGAGAGAGAGAAAGAGAGACGGCCCAATGAAAACAGGAAGCCAATTCTTAGATGACAGAAGAAAAAAAAAGGTGAGGGAGAAATGGTTTGTGGGATTTTAGCAACCGCAGTGACATTAGGGAACGGCCTGTACTGTAATAAGCCTTACCAAAAGCAGAAATGACACGGAGCGTATACAACAGCGTGTGCCAGCCAGCAGAGTGCTTATGCAACAAGTTATGAAAAAATAAAAAATAAACGGAAGAAAAAATGTATGCTGCACAAGTGATCGTGACTAGATTAGCCACTGTATGTAAGATATGAGGCTTGTGCATCCTGGATTAGGTAGTGATATCACAGCGTGTTCTTCCATTTAGCATCTTCAGACTAAACACTGAGAAATCTTTTTAATTGGCTGCATATTCAAGAGGCATCGTTTGCAGCGTGAACGTATGGCAAGTTGGTGTCAAATGCACAGGCGAGCATATGGCTGAATTAGCTGGCAAAAGCATCCACTTAACCTTTGCAGGAAAAGACACGCAGAGAAGATGTAGGCTAGAGTCCCTCTACATACCACCCCCCAGCACAGTGTCTGATTAGCATTAATTACATCGAGCCTCGATTCTATCCGATTCATCATTGTTGTATGTGTATTTTTTTTTCTGTGAGCTACGGCTGCTCGGCTAAACTTCATTGGACTTCTTCCATCTATCGATTAGAGCTCATTGATCGCCCTTGCTGTAACCACCTGGGACACTTTTATGACCGAACAATTGCAGCTCTAGTTCCATCTCACGCTCAACAGATGGATTATATCAGGGCTCAAAGTAAATAAACATTCAAGTGTTTCTGTTTCTCTCCTTTCATTATCAAATCTCCAGCTCCTTTTCTCAGTTCCATCAGATTTATTTAGAGAGACAAAGTGTAGTTTTTACTGTTAATCTCTGAAATAAATTACATCATGCCCAGATGTTGAAGAATATTGATGGCTTTGTCACATGTAAGCATAAAAATCTGGTATAAAATACACGGGAGCAGGTCTAAGTCTCTGGGCGACGCCATATTAGATGCCATGTTTCCTTCTACGGGAGCCTGTGAGGACAACATGCATTTACTGTTTTGGAACAAATGGTTACAAAAGTTTTGCCATTCATAAACGTTGTTGTTTTTAACATTTACTTGGATTTTTTGTGCAATAAATATGTTTTCTTGCAAAATTAATATTAATTTCCTTTTTTATTGATAGCAGAAGCCACAATAAAACAGTCAGCTCAACACTTGTGTGGTTAAGCAATAATTGTTCCTTACAGAGGGTGGTGGAGCACCATAACTGGTCTATTGGGAGGCCAAAGGCGTGTGCTAAATGGGCCAGGGATAGGATTTTAGTGCAGGGCACGCCCCTGCTTGTGGCACAAGCACATAAATTGTCAGGAAGTGCCTGCATGGTGCCTTGCTTCAAGGAGAAAGGAGCTGCGTGAGGTCACCATAGGGCAAAGGGGGGAGGAAATGCAGGAGCAGAAGAATTTAGGGTGCGCACCGCCAGGCAGCCTGTCACTTCAGTTAGCCAGCTAAGTGCTAACGGGGGGCTAACGGGGGGCCCCACTTGCTTGGCTGCAGACTCCATCGGCCATTTTCAGTGCCAAATTAAAGGGATAAATCTCGAGGCCCTTTTGATCACGAGACACTTAACTTGTTAGTTTGGAAAGAGAGCGCAACCCGGGTGGCGCAGGCTCACGCTGTTAGGGCTCTAAATGATATACACCCGAACTAGAGTCAACGGGAGTCTGAGCTGGAACTTCATGATTATCATCACAACAGAAACAAGAAAAGAAAAGAAGTGCAGCTGAAAAATAAAACCAAAAGCACCCGAATGAGTTTTAGTTAAGAAGCACTGCAAAACTCCTAAGTAAACAACAAAAGGGTAGATTTACTGACCCCCCTTCAGAGGCAACAGAGTCATCGCCACAGATTCTGCTCTTAGCTGACATATGACAAATAATTGCAAAACCACAGTTGAGTTAGCGTGTGCAACTGGAGGAAGGTGTGATGCAGTGATCAGGTGACACATGCAACCCAAGCTTCTTCCTTTTTCGCTTCCCTCTCTGGAAATATTGCACAACTGTTGTTGCAGCAGCGCATCGTAGCTCGGTTACTTCATAAAGAGCTGTAAAGGAGAACCAGCCTGCTGTCATTCAGGCAAACTTCCTACAAAGCCTAGCAACAAGGAAATATACCACCAGAGTCAACGTTATCTTTTACTGGTTGTGTTTCCTCTTGATAAAGAAACTTTCCTTCATAAGGGGACAGATTGCTAATATCGGAGAAGTGCTGCACTGTGCTTTATTGTAGGAATGATTTATGTTTCTGCAAATGTTATTTTAACTCCAACTTTAAGGGTACCTTGTAAAAGCATGTTAGCTAAAGGCAGGTTCAAGCTGAGTATTTACTATTCATGTATTCTTTTTAGTTTGTGCAGAAGACGCGATGTTGAGGCTTTAAATATGCAAACACACTTAAAAAATGGTCAAGCTTCTATATTTTAATAATTATTACCATAAATAATTAATTCAAAGTTCATAATAGCTGTTAATAAAAGTTTAAGTGCATACATTCAAACCTTTTGAAGGTAGTTTTGTAAAAGAAAAGGTATGAATATTTAATATTTAACTGTTTGTGAGGTGCTTTGAATGGCCTCAGTTTGGAGAAAAGGAGATTTATTGTTATTGAAAGGATTAGCTAATAGCTAACAGTTATAAAGTTCCAAACTCAAACGTTTCATATCAGTTTATGCAAATTCTAACTTAAGTCCTTTTTATTGCCATAACATGTTGGGTAATTTAGGCAGAATGACTGTGAAAATGTTGCCAGAAGTCATAAAGTAGCTTAGCCTAGAAATCTATACAAACTGTAGCAGCAACAAAATATTTTGCTCGACAGATTTGTCGCAAAGCTCCTTTGTATCTTTAGCAGGTCAACCCACAGACATAATTCATGTTGACATTCCATGAATTGAAGCTGCCTACTGAAGCTGCCGTAGTGGCTGGCCGCCATCTTGGATGGATCTCCATTCGCCCCTAATGCATTTATTTATACCGAGGAAAGTATTTACCAAACTAAAAAAACATATTTAACGATTTTTCACAAACTGTGGAATGGCATGACAGTTAAAATATAAATATAATTACATAAAATAAATTAAATTATAAAATCTAACAGGTAGGTTAGAAAAGTCAACAGTAATCCCATGTGATCTGTTTTCAATAGTGCACTGGTTGTTGCAACCATAGGCCGCACAAAAACGGGAATAGTTGCTCATTTAGCGTTGACTTCAATTGGGTTGTGAGAGTGAGCAGACCCAACCAATATGGTGTTGAGGCTGTTACGCTCTCCAGCATGTAATGGGGCATCTTTGTACTCATGTCTATGGGTCTACCATTGGCTCAGCTTAATTTAGGCTGGGCCAATCACAGCACTCAAGGTTTGTAGAGACGTTGGGCTGACTTACGACAGAGCATTTGGTTTTACCATGACGGCAGAGATGTGACAAAGCAAAACAACAAAGGCGGCGCTGTTGGTCCAAGCGTTGTCTAATTTCCATAGATAATACTCAAAATTCAATTTGCGAGGATATAAAAAAATACAAAACATTTGCATTCGAATTGTTTAAAGGGCATCAGTAACATTAGCTCATGGATCACTATTGCCGTTTCTCCAAACTGAGGATGTTCAAAGATAATTTATCCACAAATAATAATTCAATTGTTCATAATTTTCCCACAGAAAAAAAGTCTGAGCAATGATTTTAAACAATTTAATAATAACAGCTTTAATGCATTAAAAATAGCAGCAATGCCCTCTTTTCTGTCAAAGACTGATCCAGCAGCTGTATTTACATCAGCCTATCACTGGCTTGTCAGAGTCCTGTATTTGGGGACCTAGTTTGTGCAGGAACTAATTTCTGACAACATTCATTTAAAAATCCTGACATTCATATTTGTGTTTAACTTGTAATTCTCCTTGTTACTTTGCTGTTAGCTCTCTCCACAAATAGCATGTAATTACCGTTAGCTGTGGTTCACTTCAGGTGCTCTAACCACTTCTTTGGCATTATTCGAAAGCATTTCACTTAAAGGTAACTGCTGTGGGCTGGCCTCCCCTTGGCGGCAGCAGCGTTTCACCACAAGGACGTGATGAGGGTTGTAGATTAGCCCTCCGAGCGGGCCTCACAGGGAGGCGATGGTGCATTCCCTCGCCTGTAATTTCCCCTGACATACTAAGTGCTCATTCTCCAATTTTCCTAAATAACCCTGTGACGGTTGCTATTTGTCGTTATGCTCATTCCAGCCGGACGGAGCTCAGAACGTATCAGGAAGATACAAAGACCTGAAAAAGCCCCCAACCTCAGCGCCTATGAGGGTATTTGTGCGTGAGATGGATGTGTCGCACACAACAACACACCATCATCACTATCACATCATCCACTTCAGAGATGTGATCTCATAATGCCGCCATTCAGGAGCCATCTCATTCAGAATTAAATGTCAGAAGCATAAAGAGGCCTTGTTTGTTTAGAGAGGGTGACAGTCCCGGAAAAACAAAGAATTTTTATTTTCAAGGTTGTTTCAGTCTGCTGTCGTTCTATAGGCGGAACGTTCGGAGTTCGAAACAGATGCCCCCCCACTGGGAATCCCAGTCTAAACAGAATCTTTCATCAAAGACAAACGCAGAATTAAACATCAGAGTTACACAGACGGTCTTTGTTCAGAGCAACACACAAAAAGTAGGTCACACTGTTGACACGAGTATTAAACACTTTGTCCCACATTGGAGATAAAGAGAAATGTGTTTCTTCTCGACAACAAACACGGTCATTTTTTGTTTTTTCATTCCACGTGACACGTGCAAACACTTACGAGGCTAAATCTATCAAAGCGGCGAACACAGACCTCGGAAATTCTACTTTCAAATTTGAATCCAGCAAAATCCTGCAAAGATCTTCCATTTCCTCAAACAGCTATATAAATAAATGTTAAAACAGACAGTTTGAGTCCAGGTGCACACGATGCTGCGACACTATTTGGCATCAGTTACACAGAAAAACATCCAAAAGCTTCCAGGAAGTAGAAACAACAGAGCCAGATTGTGCCAAGGGAATAAAACAGACACGGCGTGTAAAAAAGGCTGGGAAATTCTTTACATTCCAGAAAAATGTTGAAAAAAATGCTGTACAATGCTATTTATCTAAAGTTTGTAGTTTAGATGACATTTTTCCACGTCATGTTGTGATGTCGACAAATCTTCCTGTCAAAACTGGAGTGAAAAAAGAAAAGAGCCAATTACGTGTTCTTTTATTTGATCTGGTAAATTTATAGTTGGAACAAAAACAACAAATCTTCTCTGGCATGTGTTTGGCTGCCAGCTGAACTTGTTAAATATGAAATTAATATTCCTATTATACAGTTCCTGACAAAAGTCTTGTCGCTTGTGTACAAATAGACCTAAAGTGCCGCTAAAAATAATTGTAATGCAGATTTAGTTTCAAGAAATCCCAACAAACATCCCCTTCAGTGGGCGGGGACCTGTATCCCTGCATCCTCTCACACGGGGTCCCCATCGGACGTCCTACGTCACACGTATCTGTTTTTACGGATGCGTCACTGTCGGGGTGGGGGGGCACGTGCTTGTCCCATACGGTGGCAGATCACTGGCCCTCCCACAAGCACGAGCACATAAATGTGTTGGAGCTTATGACAGTGAGGAATGTGATCAGACACTTCGCTGCCCTTCTCTAGGGCCGTCATGCCGAAGTTCACACAGACAACCAGGTGGCGGCAGCCTACATAAATCGCCAAGGGGGAGTTCGATCCCTCCCACTATTGCGCGTAGCCACATATTTACTGTGTTGGGCACATGTCCACCTGCTGTCCATCAAAGCCACCTACATTCCGGGGGTCCTGAATGTGGCAGCAGACATCCTGTCGAGAGGGGGACCCCGCGACTCCTACTGGCGTCTGCATCCCGCACTGATATCACAGATATGGATCAAGTTCGGGGAACCGTCTGTGGATCTGTTCGCGGCTCGCGAAAACGCTCAGTGCCGCCTGTGGTTTTCCCTGAGTCCCCGGGACCACCCCCCACTTGGAGCGGACGCCTTCTCACACCAGCCCTGGCCTCAGACGCTCCTGTATGCGTTTCCGCCAGTCCCACTGATTCCCCGTCTCCTGGACCGAGTTCGGTCGGAACAGACCTCGGTAATTCTGGTAGCTCCCAGACGCTTGTCCGCGTCATGGTTTCCAGACCTGCAAGCGCTAGTGTCCGGCTCTCTGTGGAGGGCGGACGCCCTTCTCCAGGCGGATGGGATAATCAAACATCCTCCAGAAATAGGCCAACGGCTGTGGGTCTGGCCGCTGAGCGGTCACGCTTAGAGGCTTCTGGGCTGCCGCATGATGTGGTCGCCACGATTCAGAGTGCGCGGGCGCCCTCTACCATTGCCTCTTACGCTGCTAAATGGGCAGCTTTACAGAAATGGTGCACAGCGCAGAATGTTCAAGCGCTCTCCTGCCAGCTGGCGGATGTCCTATCATTTCTGCAGATATTGACGGACAGGGGCCTCACATTCAGCACTATTAAAACATATGCTGCAGCTATCTCATCCTGTCACCAGGGTTTTGGAGATAGATCTGTTTTCAATCATCCCCTCACAAAACGTTTTCTAAAAGGTGTCAGAAGGAACAGACCTGTGTCCCGCCCACTATTTCCCCAGTGGGACCTAACGGTGGTTCTGCACGGCTGATCTGAAGCCCCATTTGAACCCTTGGACCAGGTCTCACTCAAGTTCCTGTCGCTCAAAACTGCCTTGCTGCTGGCATCAGTCAAGAGAGTGAGTGACCTGACCGCCCTCTCAGTGGCTCCCGCATGCCTCAGGATCTGGGAGGATGGCGGGTCTGCTGTTTTATGCCCCAACCCGGCCTTTGTGTCCAAAAACCTTAATACTTCCTTCAAATCCAGGTCAATTTCATTGGCTGGACTTTTCCCTCCTCCCCATAATTCTGATGAGGAGGCGGCTTCCCACCTTCTCTGCCCGGTGCGCGCGCTCGCACGATATGTGTCACGCACTTCAGGGATTCGCCGCTCACAAAGCCTGTTTGTGCACTACAGGGAGTCTTCCCTTGGGCAAGCGCTGTCGACCCAGCGTCTTTCACACTGGCTATGTGACGCCATTTCACTCATTACACATCATCAGGGCGGGATACTCCTGAGACACTCAGGGCTCACTCAGCCAGAGGGATTTCCTCTTCTATGGCGCTCCACAGTGGTGTGTCAATGGAAG